>NC_056731.1:1622643270-1622778270 GCF_019279795.1 Protopterus annectens
TATAGTGTTAAAAATGTGTCATGTGGGGCACACCACCCTGACTAGTGTATTGGAGTCAGGTATACCATTCCCTCAAACTCTAAACATCTTCATAACAGTAATTGTAAAACTTACTTTCACCAGATTGGTAGCCCATATTTTGCTACACAGAACACTAAAACACTTCAGTACTAAAAAAATCATTATGCTAAATCACTTTGCTTTCCTCACATCTTATTCATGCAGGTGGCTTGTGTGCAGTTTTGAAAAGGCATGTTTCATTGAATTCACTTTTCCCACTGTTGTATAACTATGAGGTTGGTCTTTATAAGTTAGAGAGATATGAGGGGGCCAAGACAACCAGATTGGAGGCATGGGATATTTTTTCTGGGTTTTTTTTCTGAGATATACTTTTTTATCCTGAAAATTAATGAAATGTGACTTATTCCTGAATGTCTCAACCAAATTTAGAGAAACCACCATGATACAACATTCCTGTTACAAAGAATACTAAAATGAAATATTATATAAATTATTGATGACACTAATGCAAACTAAATGATATGATAAAATGCATACAAATAGACTCACTGTCTTATATTTGCATAGCTATTATAGTAAAATCCAGTAAGTCTAAATGAAACAGAGCTGGTATGTGCAAGCATATGTAATCATATCTGGGAACAACCCCTAATTATTCCAAAAGAAAAAAAAATAATAAATCATGACTGGGATGCAGAAATGGCTACTGACAGCTGTAAGCCCTAACATGTCTGGAAAACCACTGGAGGTAGCCCTTTCCAATTCACAGATAGGTCCACTGAGGTGATTCTACATAATAGTAGAAATGCCATGGCCATGGCCTACCACCCAACACTACAACCTGCAAGAAATACACTTACATAGCCAAACTGGAAGCAAAGCTCTCTCCACCCAAGATTGTGCTAGACAGTCAAGAGGAGAAGGTTAATACCCACACTACACCTCAAGCAACACATAGCCCTTCTAAACGCACACCACCAACACCTTTACATAGCAACACTAAATCCTCATGTGCGGAGGCCCGTAATAGTAACCTGCCCAAGCAACAAGGACCTCTGAAGCTGAAACGCAAACAAACACCACTCACAACCAAAGTGTCACATAGCTCAAAACACCAGTGTGCCACCCAACAACAGCCCCTAAGGCAAGACAATGTACCCAACACTTTAGTCATTGGTGACTCTATAGTCAGGCACATTGATGTCCCACTCATCAGGCTGAACAAGGAGAAAATTACAGTCAGCTGCCTGTCGGGTGCCAGGATCCACCACATAACGCATGCACTCAAGTCACTTGACAACAAGTACAAATATGACTCTGTCACTGTCCATGTTGGAGTGAATGACTTGAGATGTACCTCCCTGGACTACATTAAAAGAGACATGGAAGAGCTCTCAGATCATGTGGCCCAGGCAGGTATGACCCTAGCCCTGAGTAGCATCTTGCCTTCACCCAGAATGATACCACAGTATAAGGACAAAACGATTGACTTCAACAATTGGCTAAGGGGCTGGTGTCATTCAAAGGAGATCCAGTATCTGTCTGCCTGGGATGACATGATCAACAGACCACGATGCTTTGCCATAGATGGTCTGCACCTGTCGCCCCTTGGATTCAAGTTACTGGCTAAGGTTCTTGCCACACCTATATTGCCTTTTTTAAGCAAAGTTCAAAGGACAAAACCACCACCATAACAGGTACAAGCATGTAAAATCTGAAGGTAATGCTACTCAATGCTAGAAGTCTAAATTTCAAAATGCAATCTCTCGAAGCACTCCTAAAAATGGAGGACATCAATATCTGTGCAGTAACTGCGACCTGGTTCAAGGCTCCAGAGAGCAGCCCTGCAATACCAGGCTACAACTCTTACCACACTTTTCGGCCACCAAACCAGGACCAAAACACTAAAGGTGGAGGAGTGTCCATATTCACCAAGGATATTCACACCACCAGGCTAGTTGCCCAACACAATGCATCTGAAATTCTCCACGTGCAACTAACACTAGGTAAGACTGCAATCCAAATTGTAACTTGCTACAGATCCCCCACCATGCCCCAAGATTCTCACTTTTTCAAACATACTGGAAAATATTAAGATACAACCAAACACCCTAATACTGGGTGATTTCAACTACTCTGCCATTAAATGGGAAAACTACTCATGTACCAACACCTTTGCCCAACAGTTCTTGGAATTTATAAATTCCAATGCCCTGAATCAGCTAATCCATAGTCCCACCAGGGGCTCCAGTATTGTAGATCTGGTCATTACCAACATGGGAAATCGATGCTCCACACCTATGGTTACCCCCTCGTTGGTCAGGTTTGACCATAAGCTAATCACCCTTGACATCCACATCCCTCCCCCACCCCCCACCCCCAGTAAGGAAACCTCTGTAAAAAACTTTTCCAAAGCCAACTTCATGCTATTCAAGTCAGAAGTGACAAACTTCATGACACCCATGCAGACGGGAACTGAAAGTTTGACTGCTGAATCTTACACTAAGGCACTGTATGAGCACATCCACTTGTGCATGAATCATGCCATCCCAAATAGAACCATGACACTCTCCTCCAAAAAAAGGAAGCCAATCTGGCCGTCCCCTGCCATAAACAAACTTTACAGCAAAAGGAAGAAACTGTTGCAGAAAAGAGGAAAATCCCAGGATAAACAAACCTCCCTTACCAGCCTCAGTAAGAAGCTGAGATCCCTCATAAAATCCTCCAAAGCTAGTTATGAAAATAAAATTGCCAAAGATTCCAAAGACAACCACAAGGCATTCTATAGCTATGTCAAGAATCTAAATGGCAATGCTCAGATCTGCTCTGAGCTACAACAGAATGGCATTAAATATACTGATCCCAAGGATATTGTCAATATCCTGGCAGACCGATTCAGTGCCAACTTCACTCTCCTCTCACCCCCTAAAGGGCCCATCTCAATACCGAAAGATTGACAAATTCCGGTAATAACGGCCACACAGGTAAAAACTGCACTATCCAAAGCTAAAAATACAGCATCCATGGGACAAGATGGCATCCTGGGCTGTGTACTACATGAACTAAAAAATGAACTGGCACCTCAACTAAGTGTCATGTTTAATTATAGCCTCACCTCAGGCTTCGTGCCCACTGAGTGGCACACAACTACAGTTATTCCACTCCACTAGGGGGGAATCCACCTTGGATCCTGGGAACTACCGCCCTATCAGTCTGATGATCCTGTTCTGCAAGGCCATGGAACGTATTATCATGGAACTTATAAACAAAGACATTGGCAACCTTCAAACACTGGACCCCACCCAGTTTGGGTTCATGAAGGGCCAATCTTGTCTCCTGAACCTGATTGACTTCTTCAAATCAGTCTCCAGAGCTGTGGATGTGGGTAAGGCAGTCCACACAGCCTATCTGGACCTCACCAAGGCCTTCAACACCATCCCCCACTCTGGAATCATAGATAAACTTACTAATCTGGGCATTAACCCCTACATCACTAGATGGGTTGCCAACAGGCTTACTAACAGAACCCACACTGTAAAAGAAGCTGACTCCAAATCCATCTCCAGACAAGTGACAAGTGGAGTACCTCAGGGTTCAGTCCTGGGACCGCTCTTGTTTGGCATCTACTTCTCTGAAGTACAAGCCAACACTAAGGGACTCTGGCTAACAAAGTTTGCAAATGACTGCAAACTGGGAGCCATTATTGAATCCCCAAATTATGTCGATATTCTACAAAAGAGCCTTACAGAAATGGATGCTTGGTGCCAGAGCCATGGGCTCAAGCTCAATGCCAAGAAATGTATAGTTATCCCCTTTGGGAAAAAACATGTACCCATGAATTACCACATAGGTCGCAGTACACTAAACACTGAAAGTGCGATAAGAGGCTTAGGGATACAGGTGGACAGTGGTCTCACCTTCGATAACCACATTACCACAACAGTCAGGAAATCCTTCTATGTGGCACACCTCATCACTAAGGGCTTTTCATCCAGAAAAAAGGAGGTCATTGCCCCACTGTACTCATTCTTCATTAGACTCATTATAGAATACAATACCCCATTTGGTATGTACCTCTCAAAACATCTGCAACAACTGGAAAGGCCACATAAATACCTCACTAAAAGAATCACAGGCCTAAAGCAGATGCCCTATGCTGACCATCTAAAAAAACTCCAGCTATACTCTGTCACATATCATCTACTCAGAGGCAATCTCTCCTTAACATACAAGGCCATGTCAAACCCAGAGCTTTTGGACATGCTACACTTAAAGAAATCCCAATCCCTCAGAGCCACATGCTCCAAGGATCTAAACCTTGTCATCACAATGAACAAAACATGCTGGAGGGATAGGTTCCTGACCCAGAGACTCCCCAGACTTTGGAATAGACTGCCCATACATGTCATGCAGAGTGCCTCTTTGGCCCCCTTCAAAAGGAACCTTGACGATTGGATGGGAGATAGGAAATTCACCCTGGGGAATAACGTCAGTTGCCCTGCTAGACACGGGTCCAGGGAAGTAAATATTATGGGAAGAAATAGCCAGGGAATTGTTATGGCTAGGCTTGTATAGGCACTAGGGTCAATAGCCTAGTACCAACCTATGAACCTATAATCTGTCACTGCAACCATGCTAAATGTTAACGAGGTATTCCAGGGGAGCAACCTATACTATTTAGCCATGTCTTCTCCCCTGGAAATACCTGTTAGAGAGGATTTGCACACCCGAGTGGTGTGTAAATTAGTATGGTCAGCCATGTTAATTAAAATGGCGAAAATACCACATTCGGCTATTACTTTTAATGGGAGAGACTGCATTGCAGGAATGTGTTGGGGAGTTTAGCAGAGAGGTAATGGTAGGGGACGTGAGTGCGTTTATAGGAAGGTTTTTGTAGGTCAGAAGAGGTATGAGTGGTCAAGGTTTAGTTAGTGTGTGTGTGTGTGTGTGTGTGTGTGTGTGTGTGTGTGTGTGTGTGTGTGTGTGTGTGTGTGTGTGTAGTCACAGTGGGGGGTTAGTTAGGGTACGAGTAGAGTAGAGTAGGTATGTGTGTGTGTGGGTGTGTGTGTGTATGAGTATGAATATGAGTGAGTACACGTTTGAGTGTGATTGTGCAAGGGGTCTGTGTCTCATGAACAGTGAGTATCTGTGTGCGTGTGTGTGCATGAATGTGAATGTGTTTTTCTGTGTGTGTGTGTGTGTGTGTGTGTGTGTGTGTGTGTGTGTGTGTGTGTGTGGTCACAGTGGGGGGTTAGTTAGGGTACAAGTAGAGTAGAGTAGGTATGTGTGTGGGAGGGTGTGAGTGTGTATGAGTATGAATATGAGTGAGTACGCCTGTGAGTGTGATTGTGCAAGGGGTCTGTGTCTCATGAACAGTGAGTATCTGTGTGTGCGTGTGTGCATGAATGTGAATGTGTTTTTCTGTGTGTGCGTGTGTGCGTGCGTGTGTGCGTGTGTGTGTGTGTGTGTGTGTGTGTGTGTGTGTGTGTGTGTGTGGTCACAGTGGGGGGGTTAGTTAGGGTACAAGTAGAGTAGAGTAGGTATGTGTGTGGGAGGTGTGTGTGTGTATGAGTATGAATATGAGTGAGTACGCCTGTGAGTGTGATTGTGTAAGGGGTCTGTGTCTCATGAACAGTGAGTATATGTGTGTGCGTGTGTGCATGAATTTGAATGTGTTTTTCTGTGTGTGTGTGTGTGTGTGTGTGTGTGTGTGTGTGTGTGTGTGTGTGTGTGTGTGTGTGTGTGTGAGATCACAGTGGGGGGTTAGTTAGGGTACAAGTAGAGTAGATTAGGTATGTGTGTGTGTATGAGTATGATTATGAGTGAGTACGCCTGTGAGTGTGATTGTGCAAGGGGTCTGAGTCTCATGAACAGTGAGTATCTGTGTGTGTGTGTGTGTGTGTGTGTGTGTGTGTGTGTGTGTGTGTGTGTGTGTGTGTGTGTGCATGAATGTGAATGTGTTTTTGTGTGTGTGTGTGTGTGTGTGTGTGTGTGTGTGTGTGTGTGTGTGTGTGTGTGTGTGTGTGTGTGAGTGTGAATACGCATGTGGGGGTGGTTCACATGCCTTTCAAATATCTCTAGATTAACAAGTAAAGTGTATATTATTGGCAAGGGGACTAGACTCCTGGGGCACTTTTAAAATACAACAGGTTTTGCATCATGAATCATTTTCTGAAAAATAAGAAATATGAAAATCTAATGTCTGGCATTTTTGACTGACTGTAATCATTCATAGCTTCATGCAGTAAATATGAGGCTATTAATCTAGAAGAACATTTGCAGTCTAAACCACAAGATTCCAAATTGTGAACACTCACAGAAAGGAATCATTAATACCCAGCTGCAACCTACATTGGTGAGGGTTTGAGAGGAATATCTGCAGTGCATTTAATACCTCACTTTGATCCTTTTCAGTGAGGGTTTGAGATCCGAAGTGTATTTACAATTGTCCATTCATTCATCCAGGTTATGCTTAAAGAGGCTCAGGGAGCTACTTTGTTTTACATGCAAGAAAAGTCTGTTCCATAAAAGAGGGATTCTCTGGGAGAGATATCTATCTTGCCAACAGATCTTATTTACCTTTTGGTGGAAATTTAAATTTCTTGAGTGGGTGTTTAGGGTGTTATTTATTTATTTATTTATTGTTTTATTTATGGTGTGTGTGTGTGTGTGTGTGTGTGTGTGTGTGTGTGTGTGTGTGTGTGTGTGTGTGTGTGCGTGTGCGTGCGTGTGTGTGTGTGTGTGTGTGTGTGTGTGTGTGTGTGTGTGTGTGTGTGTGTGTGTGTGTGTGTATGTGTGTGTGTATGCAGGAGGTCACATAGGACTGGATCCTTTAAGGCTCTTTAATCCAGACAGAGGTCTCCTCTCAAGAGTCTGTAGGAAACAGAAAAGAGAGACAGAGCACTTTGAGACAATCACTGTAGTTCAAGGAAGATATACTCTTGATTGATTTGGTGAGTAAAAACTGCTATCTCTCAAATTGAGTGATATGCTTAGGCAAGTGCGTGCCAAAAGAGGCATTATATGCTTTTATGGGCCCAATGATGGAAGAGTAGAGAGGCATGATAATTGCTTTGGACCTTGGTGATCAATTTGGCCAGAGAAAAGGATTTCAGAATGACAGTGGATAAATGGTAATCAAAGGGTACTTCATTTTCAATGGAAGTGCTTAGGTCATAGATGACTGAGTCAGTTTTCAAGGGGATGTCACCTATGTGGAAGTTGAATCACCTGCATCTAATGTGCCAGTGACTTATTCAAAGAACTCCACCTAGTTCTGGAGCAAAATCTGCTTTTAGAAAACTCAAACTGGCTTGGGTTCAGTGCTTGTAGACTGCATATATCTTTGTTATTAAGTTCCATAATGATGTATTCCATTGCATTACAGATAAGGCTAGTGAGGCTTATAGGTCCGTAGTTCTCAAGGTCAGTAGTAGGTCTCCCCTTGTGGAGTGGGATGACTACAAAGGTTTTGTATACCTCTGGTATGAATCCAGTAGAGACAATGAAATTAAATAGTCTTAGTAGCGAGTCAAAGAGACAATGTCTGGTACTTACAAGGAGGCAACCTGGCACATTAACAGGAACCATGAAGATAGTGTTTTTGGCTTTGGAGAGGTCACTGAGAATGTGCTCAGAATTGAACAAAGGGGGTGTAATTTGCATGCTAATTTCTTGGGAAAAGATAAGGGAAATGAAAGGGTAAAGTCTGAGCTAAATGTGTCAGCCAGTATGTTGGCTATGTCCTCAGGTGATGAGTATATGTTGTTGTTTTGAATTAGCTCTGTGCATTGCTGGGCATTAGTTCTAAGGTTTTTTGCATAGCTGTAGAAGGCTTTGTGGTTGTCGTTAGCATGGGTGGCAATTTATCACTTCATACTTAATTTTGGAGGCTTTGATTTTGCTTTGGAGTTATTTACTGAGCTTTCGGAATTCACCTCTAGATGATTTGGTATTAAGTTTACACATATCAGCTAAGAGTTTCTTCCTATTATTCTATTGTTTGTTTACACTAGGGTTCCACCACTGGTGGTTGTTCCTAAATATGGCATTGTATTTCTAACTTATGAAGACCAACACCTCAATGCATGCTTTTAGCGTAGTAAATTATCTGCAACTGAGGTTGCAGGCATGATGCTGTCATCAAGATGATGATGAGGGAGCTGAAATTTCAACAGGTCATTGATTAGCTGAGTGGGTTTGCCTTAGAGTAGCTTCTAAAGACAGAATGGTTTTGTGGCAGATACATTTTTATCCTTATGATTGTTTCTGAATGGTGGTTAGATTTAGCCAGTGAGATCGTATCTGAAGGTATTAAGCATAGGAAGCTATATTGGTGAGAACCAGATCCAGTATTTTAATACCCCTAGTTAGGACTAGAACTAGTTGGTCCAAGGAACTGACATTAATGAAGTCCAGGAATATTTGTCCATACATATTAGTGGTGGTGCAGGTTTCCCAGTTAATGGACAGATAGCTGAAGTCACCCGAGAGAAAAGTGTTGAGTTTGATAGGGATAGATACCAGTTTGTTTAGATGTGTATAGTGGACTGCAGGTGACATGGAGGGGGTTCATAGTTTTCTTTGATGTGGTATGCCTTTTTTTTTTTTTTTTTTTACTGTGTGAAGGATATGGAGGAGTTCAAGGTCATTGTCCAGACTTAAGAGTCCAGAGATGAACTGACTTCTTAAGAAGATAGACATAAACCCTCCAGTAGCTCTGTTGTTCTTGATATTGGATCCGAAAGTTTCATAGGCATTGAAACCCAGAACTACAGGGGTCCTATCACTATTGTGAAACCATGTTTCCGTAACTATACAGATATTTATATTTTCAAGAGTTAGGAATGCTTGTTAGGAGTGCAGTTTCCTGTTAAGTCTTTCAAATTTGAGCAGCACTACCTTTATGAAGTCTTGATTTTGTATGGTTGTGGAGGTAATCTGAGGAAAAAGGCATTGCTTAAAAAAGACAGTGTAGAGTAATGATGGCAAACCTATGACATGCATGTCAAAGGTGACACACACCACTATTTTTTGGGTGACATGCCAGCAATCACCAACACCCAAGTTACCAAAGAAACTACTTTTGCATTCGTTGCTCATGTGAAGTGCACTGGATTATTTTGTGTCAGGAGCTTTTGACACACCAAACCCAACCATCACTGGTGTAGGGGAAGAGAATATCCTGGTCAATATATGTAAGCCATGAGGAGAGAAGTGTGGACCATCCCTAGAAAAACGGTTAGGGTTGTCAATAATCTTCTCAAGGGCTGATGTATATTGACCTCCTATGACACCGAAAGCTAAGCCAATGGTCAAAGTCAATTATCTTTTGATTCCATTGTGGAATCATTGTTGGCAATGGTAGAATACCGATCAAGGCTAATTACACACCATGTTCTGATGCATATTTAGAGAGCTCCATAATATTCCTCCTTATATGATCCAAGGGGGTGTGTCTCAAGTCATTCACTCCCATGTGCACAATGACCAGGTTATATGTGTACCTAGGATGAAGAGACATGAGGGACATAAAGACACTGCAGATCCTAGTACCTGAGAGGCAGCTAACCATCACCCTGTCTTTGGTCATCCTGATAAGTACATCCATGTGTCTGACTATGGATTTACCTATAACCAGGATGTCGCCAGCTGTACTGTACTGCCTTAGCTTTATGCCTTAAGGGCTTCTACGTGATAGATGAGTAACCCCTTTTTGTAGCTGTGATTGTGTGTGCTGAATAGCTGGTTTTGAACTGTTGATGAAAGGCGCTCTTTGTAGAAGAAGAGTTTGGGGACTTTGATAACTAGACCTAGGAATTCTAGGAGACTTGGGTAGAGATTTTTTGATGGCATCAGTGTGTAACAGTTTTGTGTTGACAGTCTGAGATGTTGCATAGGAGTGGGTAGGAGTAAGACAATGTTTTGCTCACTGTGTGCAACTAGCTGCAAGAGGGATGCTTTCAGTTTAAAGTATTTACATCTCTCACAGATAGAGTCCCTTGGGTGGATTCATTTTCAGTGAGCATCTGGCAGTTTTTAAACTGCCTTAAACTGAGTCTATAAGGCCTGCAGTAGAATGGTGATTAGTAAGCTGTCTCCCCATATTGAACAAGGAAGCTGAGTACTGAAAGCCAGTGAGGGAAATGAAGAGATACTGTTAGATTAACTAGCGGGATAAGTCTGATGGACCGGTGATGCTTCATGTGCATTTTTGTGTGCATAATTGCAGCTGGTAGCTGAGCTGCACAGACAATTGCAGATAAGGAGAAGCTTGTGCAATTTAAGTGCAAAGACAAAAATGTACCTTCCCGCGCTTTTTGTTCTGAAAATCAAGTGCAGAAGACTCACAATGAGTGCAGTCCTTTGCAGTCTTAGCAAAAAGACAAAGGCTGAGCTGCTCACCCCCAGTAAATGATACACAAGAAAATAAAAGAACCAATAGAAAAGTGAAACCAGAAGCCAAAGTGCTCTCGGCTACCTATGGCATGCAGCAATTAGTCCAACTCTCACTTTGACTAACCAGCATGTTATCACAAGATGGCCCCTACACCTGGCCAAACTGATTAACTGAGAAAATGCAGGAGGCAGTAAAACAATGCAAAAACAGTTTGATTTGGCAAAAAGCTATTTAAAATGGCAAAAACAGGGAATTTAACTGCAAACATAAAAATGTACTTTCCTGAACTTTTTTTGTGAAAAATCAGCATGTCCAGAAGCACTTATTTGGTCTCACAGTGAGTGCAGCTCTCTGCAGTCTTAACAGAGAGAGAGAAGTAACGTCTTAGTGTGATTTATTAGGACAGTGCACATGTAAGAGGTAAAAATCAGGGATATTCTGTAAACTCAGTGAAAGCTGAGAAGGTTGAGAAGTGTGTGTGTGTGTGTGTGTGTGTGTGTGTGTGTGTGTGTGTGTGTGTGTGTGTGTGTGTGTGTGTGTGTGTGTGTGTTTATGCGCATGCGCGCGAGAGTGAATGAGGGGGGTGTATGTGCCAGTATGATGCATGGGCCACCAGTGGTAATTACCACAGGAAAGTACTGATTGACACTAACATTAACACCATGCATTTCAAAGACATACAGTTTAGCTGATAAGGTCTTTCCTCATTGCAGTTAAACATGTCTCTGCATCACATTTCCCACAATAGCAGAAACTGCTATTTTGGCTAGAGCAGTTTCTGAGAAGCAGGAAAAGTCCTTACGACCCCAGCCAATGTGTCTTAGAATTGTATGCCTCAGTGCTTCAGGCAGAGAGGTAATATTTTATACAGCAAGCCAATTTGCACACTAGGTGCATGCTCATCTTAAAATGTGTTTTAGCAAATTTTATTTTATTTTTCAATTTCTAATTCTCAATTGACAACCAATGTTTATTCAGTGGAGCTTTTCTTCCCAGGCCACCGCTGAAAAGGGGCACTAGCTCAGTCGGACTTTCCCGGTCAACAAATGTCAAATAAATAATAAAATAAATAAACTATAACATTTTCTAAAAAAATAAATAATATTAGTACGAATGTGTGCCCCATTTCAGGCTATACGTCACTGTATAGTATGTGCAGTCAGAAAGTAAAATTAACTTTGATGAAACACTGTCAACATACCTCTCAACTGTACAGATTTTCACAGAATGTCCAGATTTTTGCCTCATATGTTTGGTCTGTTTCTCATAAAATTGTGTTTTTTTCTGTCAAATCACTGGCAAATTACTGAGAGTTGAAGTCAGAAAATAATGACAGACATTTGAGTTTCAGACTTCATACCCTTTAGAAACTCCATGCTAATATAAAACCTGCTATTCTATCAACTCTCTAAGTTTGTAAAAATAATATTTAAAAAGTGTCCCAATTTTTGGGCCTTTGTCCCCCATTACTTATGACTTTGTCCAGATTTCTTACTTTAAGAGGTTGAGAGGTATGACAATATTTCAAATGTCTGGGCTTGCATCAGTGGCATGCTTCTGTTTTAAACATAACAGATTTACAGTGCCAGTGTCAACTACCTCTCTTACGTCTTTTCACCACAAATATGCATATGGGACACAGTGCATGTGGATGTAAATGACTTGAGACATACCTCCCTGGACTATATGAATTAAGACATGATGGAACTCATGGAGTATGTGTCTGAGGCAAATATGAACCTAGAATTGAGCAGCATTCTACCATCACCAAGAATGATGCTGCAATATAAACAAAAGATTATTAACTTCAACAATTGGCTTAGCTACTGGTGTTATTCTAAGATGATACAATGGGGAGGGTTTAGAATAATGGTTAAGGTCTTCATACCTCACAGATATAAGATACAGGGTTTGATTTTGACATCTGGTTATTGTCTAGGCTTGTAATAGTCTGCAGACTAATAGCCTAGTGTTTACCTATTAATAAATGTCAGCCTGGGAGGAGAAGTTAGACAATCCAAACTGATTTGCCAGGAATGGCCTGCACCTATCCACCCAAGGATTTAATTATACTTGCTAAATACTTGTCCACTCCTATAGTGCCTTTTCACTTAACCTGGCTGAATTCTTTGAGAAGGTTACTGAAGCAGTGGATGAGGGCAAATCAGTGGTGTACCTCCAGGTTCCGTCCTTTGGCCATTCCTGTTTGTCAGTTACTTCTTGGATGTCAAAGTAAATGTTAAGGGTTTATGACTGACAAATATGCAGATGACTGTAAACTTGATGCTATCATATCCCACCCCACTTCCAATACCAAAAGAAAATCCTCCAAGAGGGCCTTTTCCAAACAAATAGTTGGTGTCAAAACCATGGACTAAAACTAAATGCCAAGAAATGTATAGTTGCATCATTTGGAATGCATAACTTCCCTTTAACTATCACATTGACAACACATCCCTGAAAAACTGATCCAGTGTCAAGGAACTGGGACTCTATGTCAACAATCAACTGTTCTTTGATCACCACATATCAATATTGTAAGGAAGTCTTTCTTCATTACCCTTTATCCATGCCCTCTTAGATATCCACACTCAACCAGCATATCCAAACAAAGATAGCAAAATAGAAGCCATCATTATTAAACTCCAACTTAATGCAAAAGCCATTCTTGGCGGCGTTAATATAGATTGGACAACACTATTAACTGACACAATCCCTCCTCAAGACCTTTTCAAGCTGAACTAAGAGCATGCAATTGGGAATTGCTTAAAATCACCTCCCTGGCAGTCTCATTTCTTTTTTTTAATACCTTCTTCCTATACTTGATAAACATGCTCTGAACGCGTTCTATTAGAATAAAAAAAAAACAGCCCCATGGCTTACCAACAACAATACTAAAAACATTCATACTAGAAACAAAGCATGGTATGCCATAGACAAACCCTGATTTAGTTCTTTTTTCCCCAGCTTCTGGCTAAGAAATCAATAATCTCTGGACAAGTTAATGCTGACCCAGAAACCCCTCTCCAGACTGCTAATGCTTTCAACTCTTTTTTCTCTATTCAACTTCAATCCCTAGCCAAACAAAAACAACAACCAACTTTTATTCAAATATATATAATAACTCCACACAACTTTCAGAAAGCTGCCAAAGAAATTGCATACCCTATATCCTTTTTCTATAAAACAGAACTATCCAGAACCAACCATCCTGACACATCTGAAAGTCTCCTTATTATCACTACATAAAGGTGGTGTAAACTTTGACTGACCAACTTTTAGACCCATCCACCCTTCTTCTCCCCTAGCAAAAAAAATCAAAAAATGCATCTCAGCAACTTGTTCTCTTCACAACATAATAGCAAACTGTCAGCATGGTTTTAGACCCTCCACAGTACCACCATTTTTTTTGACCTCTCTAAAGCTTTCTTTCGATATAACTAACTTCTCTCTCTTAATCCAGCTCTCTCTCTCCTGTGATAAATTGATAAATTATTTTCATTAATCTCTTAAAATCAATAGACAACAACAGACAACAAGGGAAACCATATATCTCATCACTTGCCCATTTCCATCGGAGTCTTCTTCCCCCAGGCTCTCTTCTTGAGTGTTCTTTCTCTCTCTTTCTTTTAACGATCTCTACCACAAGCAACCTGCATACAATAATGCATAATATATGCAGATCTTTCAACCTAACTATCTCAGCACCACTGATCTCACTGATAGAAACATGGTTTTCTAAACGCTTTTTCTCTAAATGCCTAATGGTACTCTCATCACACCTGATCCACTACAAAACTTTTAGAATATAACCATTGATACTACTCTCTCCGATATTTAATGAACTGCTTATTGTAATTTTAGCTATTATCTTAGAGTAGTAAATGTAATGTACTTAGTTTATAGTGGAGCTTTTCTCCTCCTGCCTGCTGCAGACTAGCCCGGTCAACAAATGTAAAATAAATAAAAAATAAAAAAAGCTTATATCTAAAGGTATGGCATTCAGGTCTAGTAATGTAATCATTCCACTGTACTCAACTCTCATCAGGCTGATCATTGAATATAATGCTTCATTTGGTATTTACCTGTCCAAACACTTGTTACAACTGAAGTGACCACAATACTTTCTCATAAAAATAAATAAATAAGTGCCCTGAATCACATTATCATGCAGGCTACTAACAGGCAACCTCTGCCTCATATATAAAACATCAGCAGACCCTATTCTGTTAGACCCATTACACATTCACAAGTCCAATGGTAGCATTAACACCCACTCAATGGATCTCAATATTTTTGCAACATAAATAGAACATGTTGGAGGGATAGGTATTTATCACAGAGTATACTTCTATGGAACCATTTTCCTCCACATAAAGTAAAGTATTTTGTTTACTCTAATCAAATATAATTTTGGTGATTGGATGGAAAACCATAAATTCATTCCTGGTTTAGCACCCATGACCCCCATGGATAGAGGTAACAAATAAATGTCCCAGTATATATTTGTTCTGCCTGCCTCTGGGTTATTTGTATACAAAATATAAGGGCTAAAAACTACCATTCTAATGTAAGGCTGGGCTTCTTAAGATCCTCATAGATCAATAACCTAGCAAGTATCTATGAACCTATGATTTTTTAAACAAAAGTTAAGGCAGAAATTATTTCCAAATGGCACTTTTCTGCTCTGGCCAACCACTGTAGAAATTTCTTTTAGCATTTTTATATATGTATTTTCCTTAGTACAACTTTAAAACTCATTAAGCTTCCTTTCTGTCACTGGTAGTTGTGGTATGATCCAGTTAATGTCCAGTTTATTTCCAAGCAGATCCCCTTTTTGTATTGTAAGTACATCTGCTGTATAAATCCAACTTGTCACATTATAACTCACTCTTAAGCCAAATTGTTGTAGATATAAAAGCATTCTGTGCAGCCTTAGTAGTGTCTTGTGCAACAACTTCATGAACACACTGTAATGCATTATGGTCACTTTTACCATAAACCTCTTTTACATACATACGTACACTGATGAAACTTCTCACAGCCATACATAATATTTCAGCATATAAACTCTGATGACAAACTGCAGAATTCAAAACTATTGTTTTTCTACTTATCCAATATGATGTAGCATCTTGTTTCAATAATTCCTTAATAACACACTTAATTTCACAAAGAATTTTTTTCTCTTTTTTTCTTTTTTTTGCCATCATGCCTGCTGACCATCAAACTTTCCGCTGTCAGAGTCATTCCATTCACTCCCTAATAAGAGTGATGCACCCCATACCATACAGGATGAGAGCCATTTAGGGAAGCCACTGTACAGGGAGCCATGAGGGTTAATTATGTCCTAGATGACATCCTGGCAACTGAGGGCATTTTTATACTCCTAATCCCCACCTTCTTGGGGGTTTCAAACTAGACACATTACCACAGTGAATAACAACTATTTCCATTATGTGAGCATGTGCTCCACTATCACCAAGCAGTGGAATTGTGAGCCAAATGTCATGCCACAGAGCATTCTACATCCTGCTCTCCTTTTCCAAGGGATTGTGGTAGCAAGGGACTGTGCTCTATCCTGTTCTCCCCTCAAGATGGTACACCCATCAACCCCTGCCAATGCTATGAAGTACCTATGCCACTAATCAAACTCAGATGCCTGTACTATAGTCAGGGCTCTATCCATCTATGCTATTGACAATGGTCACTTATTTTAAACAAATTTGAAATATACTGCACCATCCCCAGAAATTTTATACATGCTGGCCTATCTTCTGGAGGAGGTAAGTGTACAACAACTCTGATTTTTCATTATCTGCTTTCAAGCCTTCTGAAGTCAAAACATGACCAATGCATCACAAGTCTGTAATTCTGATTTTGCACCTTAGTCTTTTCACTTTGAGGGTACATTCTCAACGTATGTTAAGTAACCGAATAAGTCTACTATCATGTTTCTCTTGACTACACACCAAACCAGTATACCATAAATATTAACAAAATAATTAGGCTCTTAAATCATTTGTGCAACAGCTCTGTGAAACACCACAAGTGCTGACAAAATATCAAATATAAATCTCTAGACTCTGTATATTCCTACAGTCACATTAAATATGGCCAGCATGAAACTTTCCACACCTATCATGATTTGCCAAGTTCCTGATTAGCATTTTGAACAAAGAAATAATACATGTTTGGCATGACAGTAAAATCTTCTTATACAGTATGCAGCAAATAAAGTTAATTCTTTATGACTATTTATTCAAGCTTTGTGGCTCTGTGCATATATGCAGGTCTTATCAGGTTTGACTACATTAACCATACTATTTACTCAGTCAGTGCTCAGTCGACTTCTTAGTCACATCCATGCTCTCTATTCTGTGTGACTTCTAATTTCATTTCATTTCTGCCTCTTAGGGATATTGAAACTTTCCTTGAAACAAGTATGGTTGATAAACTGCAGGTTCCATGTGAATATGATGAGTTCCTGGCAATTACCCAAAACATGAAAATAAATATTCATAGTTACGAAATAACCCATTGCTCTTTACATGTGAATAATACATTTGCTTAATCATACCAAGCTTCTGTAAAGGCAAATGCCTCAATACTGAAGCAGTTTCTAGTCCAGCTATCTGAAAAACGATCCTTATATTTATTATTCTTATTTTAAACAAAGATAATTTTTGATCAATCCCCCATGGCAACACTGGCTTAAATAAGTAAACAATCTGCAGAATGAGTGCTTCAGATTATTTTTATTTTCAGTCTTGGCTCTTCAAATGTTTGAAAAAACACGTCACACTATGTCAATGTGCTTAGCACAAACACCACACACTTGCATGATTTTTCTTGTTTCTCTGCTCAGATTTCTGACTAGTTCTCTCATTCCTGGTTCTCACTTCTACACTCTTGCAAATTATCCACTGTTTCAGTACTTATTATCCCCATAGTTAACTTATTTTCATGTCTCTCTTCAATCACACACATCTGTTCTAGATGCAAAGTCATTGCTTGCAATGTACATACTTTTACTAAATGATGTACTGTCAGAGCTTTTACATAATTGATCTAGTAAAGAACGTTCTGTTTTATCATGTCTATAATCACACCTTTCACAAAACTTACCAACAATATCTTTCTTGTGCTTTTTATAGCTCTTTCATAAACCAATTATGTACAACTAATAAAATCAATGAACGTAGTCCTAAGGGTAAAGTGCCTTTGTAGTAGAAAATCAGTCAATAAAAATAATAACTCCAAGGCACACCACTGGTTGAACTGACAAACGTCACACTTTAATTATAAAATAAAAACAAGGAAAAAACAGTAAGCTCTTTTGCGTTACACAGAACGCTTCTTCAGACTGCACAAAGTTCAAATTCAAAATTCAAATAAATAGAGATGATACATCATGACTCATTAATTAATTACTATTCAATCAATCCTAAAAGCTATACCACGCTTCCTACGTAACTAGGATAACAACATCTGAATATATAATAGAGCAAATCAATATATCATTAGTAACAACTATGGTTAAAATGCTAAGAAGCAATCTAATAAATATAATATAATAAGCAATCTAATGAAGAAACACTGTGTCACAATCTAAAAAATGAATAAAAATATATGTATAAATAAGATAATAATATAGGATTGATTGGATAGTAATTAATTAATGAGTCATGTGATGTATCATCTCTATTTATTTGAATTTTGAATTTGAACTTTGTACAGTCTGAAGAAGCATTCTGTGTAACAAAAAGCACTTACTGTTTTTTCCTTGTTTTTATTTTATAAAGTGTGCCATTTGTCAGTTCAACCAGTGGTGTGCCTTGGAGTTATTATTTTTATCAATTATGTACAACACCTATTCAATTTCAGCTCTCAGAGCTACAATAACTTTCCTTAGAGCATGTGTGACTGGTAAACTGGAAGGATTGTTTTCATTTGTTTTCACAAGCAATTTTGCACACTTCTAACTTTTCCTCCAGTTCATTTTCTGCTTCAAAGTAATTTTACTTAATCTGCATGCTTCTCTTGCTTTGTTTAATGTTAAATCTGCTTCTTATGGCAATATGCATTTAAATTGGTCATTATGTATGCCTCACATAATTTCATCTCATACTAAATTAATCAGCTGAGTCAACCAACTCGCCATCTTCAAGTTAGTTTATTCTTTTAGTAGCATAAATATTTTCCATATGACTTTGCATATTCCTGAAAAATAAAAGGAGAATACATAACACTTTTTTCTCAGCCCACATTAACTCTGAAGCTTCTGCCTCATCATTCCTGTACTCTCACTATTTCTGTTCCTTTCAAAACTCAAGCAAATTACAATATATACTTCAGTTCTTTCTTCCCTGAGATATGAACAAATGTGTCACACTCTACCATCTCAGGCTTTTCAACTATTCCATTCAAAGTCAGAAAAAGTTTAACTTCTGGATCCATAAATTCAGGTTCTCAGGCAAATGACCCTGAAGATTTACATATGTCTCAAACAACTAAGCAAGCTACACTTGAATCAATTTAATGTTTAGGTTCATAAGGAAGAAACTGATGGAAATAGACACAAGAAGTTGTGCTGCTAGTTCTTTTTCTTTACTAATTAGACTGCACAATAGAACACATGACAACAGATAACATTGTTATACACTGACACCCTGCATTTTTAAAGGTAGTAGTTATTTAAAGAAACTGTACCATACATTAGAAGAGAGAGGGATGGTCCCTACTGAAGGCATCAAGATAACACCCATTTGATGAACTATAAATGCTAAGTGGTGTTGTGAAGCACCATAAGGAGTGGGATTAGGCCTTTGATACTGGCACATAACATTTTAGTCTTCTTGAATAGAGAGTCATACTGTGTATGCACGACACAATGGCCGCAAAAGTAGAATTAAAAACAATAGGGAAAGGGCAATCTATGTCTTGCAGTACCTATATATCATTACAAGTGCTTTAACTTATTCTTATGTTATTTTAGGTCAAAAAGGGAGAACAACTTGTAAAGGAGAGTCAAAGGTTGAACTTGGATTTTAGTAAACACTAAATTGGATTTTGCTTTCTGGGAAGGAGAGGAATATTATGGAGACAGTTATTAAATTAACTTTTCTGGCAGTGAGGCAATGGTCTTAGCACCATCTCATTAAAAGGACTTAGGCCAGTCACGTAATGTATTATTGAGGAAGTAGTAGAAAGGTGTCCATGAGAGTTAATCCTGAGCTGGAGTAGATGTTAATTGGTACTACAATGGAGATGCTTGAGAAACAGAGGAATAAGAAATGTATGAACAGGTTCATGAGGAAACTGTTGGTGTATCAGAAAGATGTGGTAGTTTGACAGCCAAAGATAACTTCACAGAAGTGATTATATCAATTTGAACAATCTGGGCTCAAATAAATTTGTAGGAGCATTAAGGCAGAGCTGGAGGAAGTTGTGTGGCAATTTGCTTGAAGGTCAGATGGTGATCACTAAGCTTGGTAAGAGAATGTCAGGCTTAAAAGCCTTGATTAAGGAGGTCAGATGTGAAAAGAACAGGATGAAAAGCCTGCCTCTCACTTCCTTTAGGCATGTCATATTCACTCTCAGAGTCCTTAGCCTTCTGGATGAAGGTAAGGTTGGAAAATGTTCTCCTTCCCCAAAAGAGCATGGACTCCCATGAGTAAAAAAAAATATTTAGCTATGAAGTCCTAAATGTGTTTGGGCATATTTGGAAGATTCTGGTTCCCAGTGGAAGAGCCAGCCATATTTCAAGTATTCCATGGCAGAACCTTTTTAAGCTGTATTTATTTTTTGAGGACATTGACTGAGTGATTGAAGCTTAGCTGCTCAGCCAGGATCCCATCTACCAGTTGTCTTTTTTTTCAATTGCAAAGGCAGACTAGTAGAATAAGGAGTACTGCAAACAGACATGCTCTCCAGAAGTAGACACTGTCTTTTGTGGGGGTGGGGTATTACACTTGATGGGACTACATTCTGGAAAGAGGTGTATAAATTGGAGTACAGTTACAAAGATCCTGGCTACAACCCAGTAGATCTATTATGATAAAGGGCTGTCAGTCAGTGATGTTGGTCTGCTAAGCATATGGAGTCACCTTAGCAGGGGCAGTGGCATTGTACGGCACTAGACTGAGAAATTGCAGACCTTTCAAGTGCAAAAGTGTTTTGACAATGTTTTTTATTTATTTATTTTTTGCTTAACATAGTTGATTTTTCAGTTTTGGGACTTGGAAATCCACATGTGCACAGTTGTACAGTTACAATTTCTATAAAAAATTTGGCCTGCTAAGCTTATTTGGATGGATGGTTTTCAAGGCATTTCAGCCTTTTAATGTACTCACTAAGAGAGAGTAATGCAGTTATTCTTTATTACATGCCCTCCACTTGTTCCATTTGATTCTGGAGGTGCAACATTTCCATTAAGGCAGGGTTTGAGAGTGCTCTGTAGGCCAGGCACAATCGCCTCTCAGCAGTCTATATGATACAGAGTACAGTGACAGTGCCTTCAGTCTATCCATGTAGGTCATGTGTTGAAGTCCCTGGATTTTCTTGGTGAGAAACCTCTTAGGTCTCTCCAGCTGCTGCAGGTGTCTGGTCAGTTATGTGCAAAAGGGAGCATTGTACTCGATTACTGGTCTGATGAGGGATGTGTGCAGTGGATTGATAATATCCTTAGTCTTGAATGCTATGCCCTTACATATGAGGTGTGCAATGTAAAACCCCTTTCTTATTACTGTGGATACATGATGATCAAAGCTGACATTGCTATCAACCTGCATTCTTAAATCTCTCACCATTGGTTTGGAACTTGGAGGGGTATTATTAATAGTGTAACTTGCAGAGACCTCTCCTTTTCTGAAAGGGATAATAGTGCATTTTTGGGGTTAAGTTTAAATCTGTGGATTTGGCAACAATCATTTATGTATGTAAGCCAATTTTGTAGTATGTTAACATCATTTGGGGATTCAATGATTGCACACAGTTTGCAGTCATCAGAGAACTTGGTGAGCCACAGGTCATCTGTTATTGCTTGAATTTCTGAGAAATAGATGCAAAACAATAGGAGACCCAGAACTGACCCTTGTGGAACACCACTGGTAACAGGTCTGCTGGTAGAGGTGGAATCCCTAACTATGATTGTATGTGTTTCTATTGGTGAGCCAGTTGGCTACCCATCTAATGATGTATGGGTTAATCCCCAGTTGGGTGAGTTTTTCAATGATGCCTGAGTGCATGATTGTGTCAAAGCACTTGGACAAGTCCAGACAGGCAGTATGTACTGATTTGCCTTCATTCAGGGCTTTGGTGAGACTCCTGAAAAATTCCACTAAGTTTAACAAGCATGATCTGCCCTTAATGAAGCCAAACTGGGTTGGGTCAACAGTTTGAAGGTCACCAGTATCCTTGTTGATAAGGTCCAAGATTATTTTCTCCATGGCCTTACAGACAAGGCTATTCAGGGTCTATAATTGCCTGGATTGGTTGAGGGGCCACCTTTGTGCAAGGGGATTATGGCTGCTGTTTTCCACTCTACCAGGACAAAGCAAGTACTTAGACTGTGGTTAAAGAGAGTCCCCAGTATTTCTGCTAACTCTTGCTTTACACCATTTAGTAAGCAGTCTGGGATGTTATCCGATCCCATAAAGGCTGTTTTTGGCCTTGGCAAGTGTGGTTATGACCTGTTCTTTGAAGATAATAGGTAGAGAACTGGTGACAGCTATGCTTTGGGGTATGATTTCTTTCTCTTGTTGTATAATATATTTATGATAGATGTCCACCAGGGCAGCTTCTTTTTTTTGTGAGCAAATTTTGATCCATTCTGTTATGGTTAAGTCTATACACTTGTAAAAGTGTGTATACAGGGCATTTGTGTCCTCAGTATAGGAGTCTTTACCGTCATTGGTGGCAGGAGGTTTGAAACTATTTATGCCATTGCTTAGGAGGCTATAGTGCTTTGGAGAAACTTTTCAACCTTTTGGATCATGAGAGGGGATCAAGTATGATTGTTACATTGAACATGACTGATTTATGGTCAGACCTTACCAGGGAGGATGTCACACATGGGGCGGTGCAACAATCTCCCATGTTGGTGAGTACTAGGTCAAGGACATTCTAACCCCTTGATGGGGTGCAGACTAACTGCTCCACAGCATTTGTGTTTACAAAGTGCAGGAACCTTAGGGCGAGCGAGTTTGAGCTCATATATGTATTCCAATCGATGGAAAGATAGCTAAAGTCACCCATGCCTAGGGTGTTTGGCTATATTATGAATGACTCAAGTAGGTCCGGGAAGGCAGTGTGTGGCTTTCATGGTTCATGCTGGTGGATCTGTAGCTAACAATGACATGGAGGAGGGAGTCTTTCCTACAGTTAGTTGGACTTGGATTAATTCTAGGGAGTCACACTGCTTAACTAGTCTTGAGGTGTATTTGTCTTTTATGAAGATGGATGCACCTCCTCATTTTGTTCTTTCATGTTCATTTTATGGCATGAACACGTGGAAGGCATTATAGCCTTTCATGGCTGGAGTACTCTCTGTGGCCCTAAACCATGTCTCTGTGACTGCACAAACATCGACATCTTCCCAAGTAAGTAGTGCCTGCATTGAGTGTGGTTTCTGATATACACTCCTAGCATTAAGCAGCATAACCTTGAGTTTGTCTTTTGAGGATATTTTTATATCAGAAATTTTGTTCTTATGACATTGCTTATAAAACACACTATGGTGGAGGCAAGTACCTTGGCCAGTAACCGAAAGGCAAGAGGTGACAGATGAAGACCATCCCTGGCAAAGCAGTGTGGTCTGCTGACCATATCATCCCAGGCTAAGAAATACTGGATTCCCCCCGGACTGACACAAGTAGCTAAGCCAATTGTTGAAGGTGATAATTATTTTGTTTGTATTGAGGCATCATCCTGGGTGAAGGTAGAATGCATACCTGTCTGGGACATATAATCTGAGAGCTCGCTCAAATCTCTCTTCATATAGTCCAGTGAGTTATGTCTTAAGTCATTTACTCCAACATGGAGTACAACAGAGATATAACTGTGCTTGTTGTTGAGAGACTTGAGTGCGTGCATGGCTTTGTGGATCCTGGCACCTGACAGGCAGCTGACTGTGTCTTTCTATTTATACAACTTGGTGAGGGGGACATCTGTGTGTCTCACTATGGCTTCGTCTATGACTAAGACATTGGTTTTCAGGTGTTTTGCCTTAGGAGCTTAATGGGTGATACACTGATATGTTTGTTTTTGTGTGTAGTGGGTTCCATTGGGACTGTAATGTGTGCAGAAGGTTTGCATTTGCCATGTCTCAGCTCTTTTGGTAAGTTTCTAATGAGAACCTCTGCATATGTGCAGTTATGTGTTGTGTACTTGGTTTGTTGAGGAGGTGAAGTGTATGTGCTGACAACCTGTTTGATATCTGGTTTATTGTTACCTGAGAGACAGAGAATTTATTCTAGATTCATTGTATAGTTGCATCTCTCAAGTATTGTATTTGGATGTTTTAGGAGTACGTGGTTGTCTGTATACATGAGGCAATAGAAGTCTAGCTGTGTTAAAACACAACTACCATTATTAAGCATATTTAAATGGTCATTGTTAGCAGAGTGATTTTGTGAGCAGCAACAACTAGGCCTGTCTATGAGGGACATAGCTGCCACCCCAGAGGAGACTTTACAATCATCCTGTTAGTAGTGAAGGTTGCGCTTGAACAGGATCATTGAGGAGCACTGCTTCACATGCAGTGGGAGCCTATAACAGAGGAGTGTGAGTCACTGGGGGATATATCTGTCTCCCCAGCATGTTCTGTTTATGTCACAAGCTAGGTTGAGAACCCTGGGCCAGGTTATTCATGTCCCATTTGATTTGCAGATGTCCAGCATTTCCAGTAGGGCAGGGTCTGAGACTTCTCTGTAGGAAAGGCATAGGTCACCTCTCAGCAGATTGCAGGATACTGAGTACAGTGACAGGTCTTGTAATGTTTCCATGCATGTGATGTTTGGAGGACTTGCAATCTCTTAGTCACAAACCTCTACTTTTTCTCCAGTTGCTGCAATTGTCTGGTGATGTGCAGACAGAAGGTAGCCTTGTACTCAATTACTGTTTTGATAAGGGTGGAGTACAACAGAGTTATGACCTCATTGGTCTTGGATGTGATGTCTATATGTATGAAGGTGCAATGCAGAATTTGTGTCTCAACACTATGGACACATAGTGATGCAAGTGTAGATTGCTATGTACATGTGTTCACAAGTCTCATAACACTGTGTTTCAGCTGAGAGGGGTGCTCTCTCTCTCTCTATATATATATATATATATATATATATATATATATATATATATATATATATATATATACATACACACACTCAAAATCCAGGTGCTCGGTGAAGTGTGTGCATGGACTACACAAACATACCGCTCCACTACGTCCAGCACCAACTGAACATCCAAATACTCTAATGGGTATTTTTAAGCCCAAAATCAATGATAAAACACCATTCCAGAACAAGGCAATATAGCATCCACGTAGTTTATCGTCCAACTCTCAACAGTACATACACAAGCCTAGGTTTCGCCCACTGGTGTCATCAGTGTGTATTACAATCAGAGAACAGTGACCTATTTATCCACATTACATCGCTCATTTGTTTAAAGGCACAGTGTACCCAATAACAAAATTATTAAACACAAAATTCCCAGACATCATATAGTGCACTAATTTTTAAGGTACCATTACTCAAATTACTGCCTGTACCATTACTATTTCATCTCCATGATACCTAGCACCTATTGTACCTTAATAATCTTACCAATGGTCATTTAGACCTGGTTTAAATAATGCTCCTAAATACACAATCCACTTTCTTTCTTTCTTTTTCGGTTAGTATTCTGTGTTTACTGGCTAACGTTAAATGTTCCCCTACTACCTGATCAATACCCAGAAAAATAAAATATGCTCCTATATGCATTTGAGTATGTTCATACAGTGCACTCCGTGCTCTTTTATAATTGATGTCACTTATATGTAGTGCTATTCTCTGTCTAAAAGATAAAGAGGTCTGCCCCACATAAAAAGCCCCACATTGGCACACCACCATATAAACCACCCATTCACTACTACATGTGATTAAGTGTCTTATGTCATATACCTTGGGTATATTTATAGATGTAAATGACTTGGTTTTGGAAACAACCTTACAGTGAACACAATGTCCACAATATGTACTACCCACTATTTTACTAACCTGGTTGTTTATAACATATTTTTGACTCTTCTTAAAGTTAGCTAAACTTTCACCTATGGTCTTCCCTCTCCTATAACCAAAGGAACACAGTGTGTCTATTAATGTAAACAAAAACCTATTAGTTTTCAATATGTGCCAATGTCGCTGTATTATATCTTTAATTTTGAAGCTGTTACTTCCAAACTTAATCATGAACCTAATAACCTGGTTTCCTTCAACTTGTGGTGGCTCAACCCCCTCCAATTCTAGGAATAGAATCTGCTGTATGTATAGCTCTATCTACTTCTCGAGCTTTATATCACCTTGCCAGAAATCTAGACCTCATCTGTTGGGCCTGTCCCTGAAAATCATCCGGTTGACTACATATACACTTAAGTCTTTTAAACTGAGCTTGGGGGATATTATTAATAATGTGATGTGGGTGGTTACTATCTGTCCTTAACAATGAATTCTTGGTAAATGGCTTCCTGTATAAACTAGTGTGTACCACGCCATCACTAGCCTTGGTAACCATGACATCCATAAATTCAATTCTTTCCCCTTCCAATTTACCACTAAACTGAATACCATACAGATTTCCATTAAGGAAGTTAACAAACTGTCACCACCTATCTTTAGTACCCTGCCATACTACCCAACAGTCATCCAAGTACCTTCTCTACATAAATAATTCTGATGTAAATTCTGTCTGTTGGTAAATCATTTGCACCTCTATATACCCCATAAACAGATCTGCATATATGGGAGCAAAAGTTGCTCCCATAGCTGTACCTTTTATCTGCAAGTACCATTCTGACCCATATCTAAAAAAATTATATTGTAACACCAAACCCAATAGTTTTAATAAAAGTTCCTGTTCTTCATTCTGATAATAATCCGAAACTTGAAACCAATATTTTACTGCGCCTATTCCGTCCTGATGAGGAATACTCGTATATAAAGCCTGTACATCTAATGTGCCAATAAAGGCCTGAGTAGGAATATAAAGATCATCCATTAGCTGTAAAAACTGATTAGTATCTTTAATCCTAGCTGACACATATGTTAATAATGGTTTCAGTTTTGATTCTAAATATACTGATAAGGGTTCTATCAAGGACCCTCTACCAGCTACAGTGGGTCTTCCTGGTATGGGGGAAATGGACTTATGGATCTTTGGGACTAAATAAAAATATTGTGGAGAAGGATCATCGACTGTCAGTTGTTGTTGTAATTCTATTGTAATAATACCCACCTCTCTAACTCTTTCCAAAAACTTGCCAATTTCCAATTTAAATCCTACTATAGGATCTATAAGAAGATGGCAATAAGATTTCACGGTGAATTTTTTCATATGCCTCTTTGCCCCAAACCATTCTGGTGCCACCTCCACCTTTATCAGCCTTAGTAATAACCAGACGATCATTATCACTCAAATTTTCCAACACTTGTTTTTCTTCCCTAGTCATATTATCCTTAAAATGCTTCAACACCTTACCCTGATTTAATTGTAAATCTTGTAGCACTTGTTCCTTAAATATTTTAACTGCTCCATAGTACAGGGGCTGAAATTTAGATTTTCTAAATTTAAATTGATCATGTTCGTCCCTGGGATGAGGTCTATGAGAAAAATAATATTTTAAATTCAACTTACGACAAAATGCCTTTACATCTTTCACAACTTCAAAATGAGACACGTAACTATCCGGTACAAAGCCCAGGCCTTTATTTAACACTCGATAGTCTAAATCAGAAAATGCATACTCAGTCGGATTTACCACCAAATTATTGTCTAATCCCTGGGTATCTGTAGTAGTATCTATCCATTGTTGGCCATTTTGCTGAACATTTCCTCCATTTCTTGGACTAACATGTTTCCTGCCCCCTCTCCTAAAGGCCCCCTTAACTTTTTTGGTATTGGGGAACTCAAAACAGTAGGTTCTCCTCCCTCTATTTCTGTATCAGTATTTGAATAACCTGAAGGCACATCAGATATGCTAGAATTTTCTGTACTTCTACAAAGTATAGATCTTGGCCTTTTCCTTTTAGGTCTCACTTGTCCCTTATGGTTACCATCTGTAAATCTGACTGACCTTTTAACTTTCTTCCAAGTATAAGCTAAATTATTAACATAGTCCTTGGAATCTCCCTGAATTTTTCTTAAGCTTCCTGTCAGATAGTTCTTTCTCCATTTTTTGTACCTCATTAACATAAAGCGCATATCTTTCATTATACGTTTGTTCTTGACTATACTTAACTGTGTCTTCATAGGCCCTATTCAACTTTACAACCATCCTTGTATGTTGCTCTTCATAGTACTCTATTAGTAATCTAATAAACATACTAGAATCTATAGACTGAACTTGTCTCCATTTACTTACAAAATGTTCATTATCATCCCCAGTCCCTGGTTCTAAATAGACCCTAAGGCCACGGGGGCTATATTGGCCATAAGGTATGCTTTTAACAACTTTCTGTGCCAAACATTAGCTCTCACCTTTTTTGTGATATCAGTTAACTGGGTAAACTAAATTAGTTCTTTCATGACTTTTAACAGATGCTTCTGTCCCTCTTCCCATGTTAAAGGTTGTCAAATTATCATTACTGGTGGCCAAAGTGTCCAAAAAAGTTTTTAAATCTTGAACTTTAGCCATCCTGAATATTTTAAACTACCTTATACTTAAACCTGGAATATAACTCTAATGAGTAAACTCAAAACCTAATAAGTCTCCAAATAAACCATGAACTATTATACTAGTATTTATTTCTCACTTTTGGCTTTATTGACTGACATTAAGACTGCCCTGTGCATCTTCCGGAAATACTCACAACCTCATTTATAAACACATATTTTATATCAACATTTTTTAGCTCTAAGTGCTTGTATAAAACCTGCTGGGTACAATAATTCCCAAACTTGCAAGGATCCAAACCAAATACTTTCCTGGCTTACATGTATACATTCACATAAATATTCAATATATTACTTTAATACTAACATACTTAGGTCCAATGTCAACGGACCACCTAACTGTGAATATATGACTTCAAAGAAAACAAGAGTGACTGTGAACTGGTTAGAATAAGGCAAAATAAAATATATTAGTACAAGGTATAAAAATTAACCTCAATTATACATCAGATATAAAAGCACTTTACTGTTGTTATTGTTAAGTCAACTTCTATACTCAAATCACAATAATTTATACTAGTCGTACTAAAAAGTACTACAATAATGTCTTTACTTTGTGTCCATATTAATCTTTATATGTTATGAGCTTCAATAAAGGCCGATCTTCATCACGGCCATGTTAAATGTATTTTAGGTGCTTCACTTCACCCCCTAAAAATTAAAGCCATTAGTCATTGTCAATGTTCTGCTTTAAATAACAGCAAGCACTTCACCACCGTTATTTATGTGCTTGAAACATGTACCACAAATGGCCTTCTCCAACCACAGCCGATATTCATCTCTGCCTTAGAACTCAATATGTTAGTCCCTTTTCAATCGCGCCTGTTTAAATTCACAATATAAAACCCAAAACCTTTATTTAATGAACACAAATGGCCTTCACCAGCAACAACCGATCTTCATGTCTGCCGTAAGACACTGTATGATAATCCCATTTCAATCGCGCCTTATTAAGTTCACAACTGAGGGCACAAAATCAACTGCCCAAATATCTCAGTAAACCAAAACACAGTCACAGTACCTTTTTCACCCCTCAAGCCCCTCTGAAGCCTAAAACATTGCCAATCGTGCTGCTTTCACTCCGCAGGATCACACAAGAGGCCTCTAGTTGGAAATGATACAAACGCTGCTATAATAGGCGTTAAACAAATTAGACCTTCACCTTCAGCTGAAAAAATTACTCGCCAATGTTTCCTCACTCAACTAGATGCACAGAAACCATCCCAAAGTCCACAACAAAACCAAAAGACCGCATGTAAATCACTCATCAGGGATTATGACACCAGCACTCTGTACTCCATATCCACACGCTCAAAATCCAGGTGCTCAGTGAAATGTGTGCACGGACTACACAAACATACCGCTCCACTACGTCCAGCACCAACTAAACATCCAAATACCCTAATGGGTATTTTTAAGCCCAAAATCAATGATAAAACACCATTCCAGGACAAGGTAATATAGCATCCACGTAGTTTATTGTCCAACTCTCAACAGTACATACACAAACCTAGGTTTCGCCCACTAGCGTCATCAGTGTGTATTACAATCAGGGAACATTGACCTATAGATATATATATATATATATATATATATATATATATATATATATATCACACAATTAGCAGCAGTACTTCATTGCCAAATGGGACAATGAAGCATTGTTTGCTGTAAGGTTAAGTCTGTAAGTTTGGCACCAATCATTTGTCTCTGTCAGCCCCTTCTGTAATATGTTTCCATCAGAGGGGGAAATCTATATTAGTGCATCCAATAACCAGCCATCTGCAATTGTGGTAAACCACAGGACATCTTCTTTTGCCTGTGGTTCAGGGAAGTAATTTCCACACATTTGAGGGCCCAGCACAGATCATTGGGGTATTCCATTGGTAAATGGCTAGTGGTGGGGTGCAGTCCCCAACTTTGACAGTGTGTCTTCTGTTGGTGAGCTAGTTGGCTAGCCAGCTAGTACTGTATGGCTTAATTCCCAAATGGGGCATTTTTACTATGAGACATGAATGTGGGATATTGCCAAAGGTCTTGGATAAATGAACATAGGCGGTATGTCCTGTTATCTGTCATCCAGGTCTTGGGGTTAGTATCAAAGAAGTCCACAAGGTTCAGTAGGCAAAATCTATTCTTGACAAACACAACATGGGTTGACTCAAGTGTGTTGAAGGTCACCTATGTCCCTGTGGATAAGGTCCATGCTGATCCCTTCTCTAGCCTTGCAGATAAGGCTTGTTAGGTTTATGAGTCAGTAGTTGTAGTTCTGCATGTTACCAGATTGAGTGCATTGCATATGGCACAATATTTTATATTACTTTCTGTAGTGTAGGTAATATATGTGTAGAAAAAGTACTGAGACACCAGAGTTGCAGTGTTTTGGGGGTGGCAACACATGGCTGTATTGTAAATATGTGACATAGTGTGAGAGAGGGCCTTTATTTTTTGTTTCCACATGTAATGTCATACACAAGAAATGGACAATAAACAGCAGTAATACTTAATAATATGTAGTTTTCCATTGCCCAATGATTAGCAAATTGTATACACATGCAAGATACACCTGTTTGTATGCTGCTTAGCAGTGCTCAAATGTGAGTCGTATTGCTAAAGTCTGACACTTGTTATTGAGTCTGTGTAAAACACCTGCTACTTAACTGACTTTGGGGAAACAAATGTTAGTGCATTGGTACTTTGCTTTTTGGGGCCAGATGGTACTGGGTTTGAATCCTTTTCTCTCTCTACTTTTTTCCAGTGTTTGCATGCTGCACCACTTAGGGCAAACAGGGAAATGGATAAAAATGAATGTCAGATTTGTCTGTGTTTATATGGTGCACAAGAAGCTCAGCAGTGTGCAACTGGCCAACCCAGAAAGCAGACAGGACCCAGACAACCAAAAATAGAAACCAGACGCATTCAATTAATACTATTGGGCATCACACAAATCCACTAATGACATTGCACTACAGTTAACAGCGAAACCTTAAGAATAAATAGTAAGATAGGGAATGCCACGTAACTAATCCTGTGGCAGGAGGTGTAAGTGTAGGGCTAGAGTACAGATGATCTTGGGTTCTAGTACAAGGTTTGCAACCTTTGTTTTACTGTTGTGACATTGCAGTTTATAGCAATGGAATGCAACATAGACAACCTTCTTGTGGCAACAGGTGAAAGTGTAGGACTGTCATGCACGTGGTCCTAGGTTTGAATATTGCATATTCCATACACTTTTAATGTTATTCCATTTACCATTGTAATCACTCTCACTTATAACACTTGACATAGTGTAGCTGATATTAATTATATGTATGAGGGCTTAGACACTACTACTATGTCAGTCATTTATTAATTTATGTATGTATTACACATTTATTATCAAATATATGACTTTGGGTACAGTGTGTAGTATATTCTTGTAAGTGTATTTCTCCTCTGGACTGCCATGGCCTTCACATTTGTCAAACAAACATACATACACAATTGCCTGTACATCAAATAACCTTGAAATTGCATTGCTTGCCACTGTTGCATACTGCTTACCATCATGCAAACATGTTTCTCGGCAGTGCACACCCCGAGCACATGTGTTTGCATGATGGTAAGCATGCCACAACATTTTCAAACAGTGTGCATATTCCCAGTAAATGTGATAACTGGACTTGGTAGAAAAACCATCATTTTCCATTGATCTTCATCTGTGATAGACATGGTAGGCATTCATGGAAATTATGTAAGATTTAGGGCTCAGAAATGGGGTGTCCAGGAGTCCAAGATTTTTGTTGGACTCCTAGTGAAATGCCACAGTGCCAGGCTGCTGCAGGGGGACTATTCTGAGTCCCAGTATAAGTCAGGGGCTTGGGATAGTTTGGCCCAGGCTGTAACCAGTGCCACCAGTAACCTCTGCACTGGTGACCAATGTAGTTATCACTACAATGACCTCCAGAGGAGGAAGAGGGGTATTCTCAATGCTTGGATCAAGAAATTTAGGATGGGCAACATCCCACAGATGTGTAACTATCAACTACAGAGTACTTGTAAGGCTTAAAATCTGAATATAGGCAAGACTGGTAGTCATAATGGTATTATGTTCTGACTATTTTCTACAAAGCTGCTATGGAAAGGGAGGTCAGTGTTAGGACCCATGGCACTAGATTGGCAAGGATGAGGGAGGCATTTGGTATTTATGCAGCAGAGAAGTAGTGTTATTGTAGCATTAAAAGTTTAAGAAAGCTTGTTTAGTATTTTCTACAGTTGTATCAAAATAAGCATGCCTATCTCAACTGTAAAAGCAAGTATGCAACTATGCATGCATTAGTCTGTAGCACAAACCAGGAGTACAATATTAGACATTAGTCAGAGGTCGTGGGTTCAAAAACCACACTTTCCAACTATACATTACTGTTAATTCTTCAATTATGTGTAACTTAAAGGTTTAAAGTAAAAGCTATTTACCAGTGGTACACATGCTCTGCTATAATCTGTATAATTGTAACACATACATGTGCAATATATGCACATGTAAAGAAGTACTTGCTGCAATCTGTAGTATAGTGTGCATCTGTTAGGAGCTGGTAGTCTTAAAGGTAATGGTTATAGTAGTCTTAAGAGTAAAGGTTAAAATAATAGAGTCAAATAATTGTTTTAATGCATTGTTTGTTGCATATGAAGGTACTAATCTATCTCTTTTTTTATCTCTCTCCCCAACCCTTATCTCTCTTTTTTTTGTTTGTTTTATATTATTATGTGTCGTCACAATATGTCCATGTCAACCATGTGTACCACATCACAAAATACTCCACAGCACAGTGGGGTAGGCCTGTCCCACAAGATCCACCTGCCCCCACTCCACCGGCCCTGGCACCATTGCCCAGCATGTCTGGGAGCCAAACTGGCAACACCACCTCTTCTGCCTCTGCACTACCTGCCCCCTCAGGTAGCTCTGCCCTGGAAGATAGTCCAGTGATTCCCTCTGAGAGCATTGGCAGAGGTGGTGAGTTTATCAGGCATGCTGAACTGCCAGGGATGGTGTGCAGGGTTGTGAGCCACACTGTTGGTGCATACTCACGCCGGACAGATGGGCTGCTCTCCTTCATTTTATGTAGGACAAAGAGGAGGAGAAGGAGACATTGGCTGCTCCAGCCAGTGGCAGAGTGAGGTGATAGTGATGACAGTCCAGTGGGTGAGGACTTGATTCTCACTGTCACCCAGCTAGACGAGCATGGGTACTGGCCGCCTCCACCCTAAGCCCATCCATTGTGTCCACCAACCTCTTGTGACCATCATTGTCCCTGTGTCTTGTCTGTTAGAAATTGCTTTCTCACCCACCCAATTTACCAGAGCCAGACATACTTATGTCCCTTCCCTAATATTCCTCTCGCTCTTAAAAAAAAAAAAAAAAATGGGCACCTGTCCCAAAAAAAAATTGCCCCATACATAGCTCTCCATTTCACACATGTGTCTTCTTGACACACTTGATTTTGTCTAATTGGCTATACAACATGAATGCTTTGTGCTCACCTATCTCTCTGGAGGTGACAGTCCAATTTCAGCTAATATTCTGCAGAGATTATCAGTTTTTACTGTTGAAGAAATGGATAGCTATGGTCCTTTCCTACCTCCCTCCTGCACATTCCTGTATTGCTTTCTATTTTTTCTTCCCCTGCTTGCTTCCCCTTTCACCACTGTCCTATCTTCCCCATTTCTTTTCATTAATGCATTATTATGTGATGGTGCGCATTGCACACCAACGTACAGCAATGGTAATATGAAAGTACTTAAAAGTGTTAGAGTCAGTTGTAGTCAAACCCAGTACCATCTGACCCCAAAAAGGAAGCATCACTGCATCAACACGTACCTCCAGAGAGGCAGTTAGGTAGCAGATGTATTCCAGAGACTCAATACTAACTTTCAGATTTTAGCAATGTGGCTCGTTTTTGTGACAGGCTTAGTAGTTTGCAAACATGTGTATCTCACATGTGTATACATTTATTTAACCATCTCACAAAGCCCCTACTCATAGCACTATGTAAATGTATATATTTTGCTGTATTATTGCTGGTAACTGTCCATTTCCTTTATATGACATTAAATTGCATGTAGAAACATTACAAACTGAAGGCCCTATGTAACTATATGTCATATATTTAAAATACATCCATGTGTTGGCACCTCCTCAAGCACTACAACCCTGTGGTCTCAGTAGTTTTTCCACACATATATCAATGACACTACAAAATGTAATATCAAATGCTGTGTGCTATGCAATGCACATCAGTCTGGCAACATGCAGAACTACAACTATTGACCCATACATCTAAAAAGCCTTATCTGCAAGACATCTCAGGTATCAGCATGGACCATATCCACAGGGACATAGGTGACCTACAGCACACTTGACCCTACCCATGTTGGTTTTGTTAAGGGTAGATCTTGCTTACTGACCCTTGTGGACTTCTTTGATACTGACCCCAAAGACCTGGATGAAGAATAACAGGGTGTACCTATGTTGAATTATCCAAGACTTTTGCCACTATCCCCCATTCATGTCTCATAGTGAAGATCTCCCATCTGGGAATTAGGCCAAACAGTGTTAAATGGAGAGCCAACTGGCTCAATGACAGAACACCCACTGTCAAAGCTAGGGACTGCACCTCCACCACTAGCATACTCACCAGTGGAATACCACAAGGATCTCTGTTGGGCCCTCAACTGTTTGGGAAATACTTCCCTGAAGCACAGGCAACAGTAGATGACCTGTGGTTTACCAAGTTTGCAGATGACTGTTAACTGGACACACTCATATAGAGTCCTCCAGTGATGGTAACATATTACAGTAGGAGCTGACACAGACTGATGATTGGTGACAAACTCACGGAGTAAACTTTAAGCATACAATGACGCTTTGTCACCTTTGTCAATGGTGTACCCCTGTAAATTATGATACACATAGCATCTCTCCCAAGCTCAAATACAGTGTTGTGAGACTTGGGAACACATGTTCATAGCAATATGCACTTTCATAACTATGTGCCCATAGTAGTGACACACACAATCTGCATTGTGCACATCATATATATGTACATCACATTCAAGACCAAGGTAGTCATACATCTGCTGTACTCTACCGTTATCACACCAATAATAGAGTGCAATTCTCACATCTGACTGTACCTCACCAGACACCTGCAGCAATTGGAGAGAACACAGGGTTGTACCTGGGAGACTCAAAGGCCTCCAAACATGACATGCATGGAAAAACTGACATATCTCTCTCTGTACTCAGTATCATGCAGACTGCTGAGAGGTGACCTATGGCTGCCCTGCATTGCATTTCACACCCTGCACTTCTGGAAATGATGGACATCTGCAATTCAAACGAGCCAACTATAATTTGCCCTGGGGTTCTCAACCTAGCCTGGGACATAAACAGAACATGCTGGGAAGATAGATATATCCCATAATGATTAACATTCCTCTGTAATAGGCTCCCACTGTGTGTGAAGCAGTGCTCCTCAATGATCCTGTTCAAGTGCAACCTTGACTACTGGTTGGGTGATTGTAAAGTCATCTCTGGGTTGGCACCTATGTCCCTTATGGACAGGGTCATTTGGTGCTGCTCACAAACATGCTCTGCTAAAAACGACCATCCAACTATGCTCAATAAGGGCACTTGTGTTTTTACACAGCTAGGCTTCTAAACTCCCTAGTGCTTTTAGGCTAGTAGCCTCATATGAACCTACAAAACTATGTGCCTATGCAGGCCTCACAACCTGTGGACCCCCACATAGCCTGCTGATGTCATCTATTATAAGTTCAACTGCACTCTTGTATAAATCACACTTGTGATGTGGTGCTTGCATAATGCATTATGTTCTGTAGTCTGTGTACTTAGATAAGTAGGGGTTCTGTTCTCACTGCAGTCAACTGTGTGTGTGTGTGTGTGTGTGTGTGTGTGTGTGTGTGTGTGTGTGTGTGTGTGTGTGTGTGTGTCTAGGCACCAGAGCAGATGTGTGTATCCTGCAGTTATTTCTCCAATTACGTGGATTGCCAGTATTTGAATACTTGCTCATGCCTAAACATCGATTTCATACAGGACTGCCAACCTCTTGTCTCCCACATGGCCTACTGATGTCATTTACTATAAGTTCATCTGCACTCTTGCATGAATCAGACATGTGCCATGATGATTGCATAACATACTGTGTTCTATAGTCTGTGTATTTAGGTAGGAGTTCTGTTCTCACTACAGTGGAGTGAGTGAGTGAGTGTGTGTGTGTGTGTGTGTGTGTGTGTGTGTGTGTGTGTGTGTATGTGTGTGTGTGTGTGTGTGTGTGTGTGCGTGTGTGTGTCTAAGACAGCAGAGCAGACATGTATCTTTCAGTTTCTTTTCCAATTACATGGATTGCCAGTATTTTGATACTTGCTCATGCCTAAACATCCATTTCATACAGGCCTCTCAACCTCATGTTTCCCACATGGTCTGCTGACATCATCTACTATAAGTTCACCTGCACTCTTGTATAAATTAGACTTGTGCCATGGTGCTTGGGTTAAGTACTGTGTTCTGTAATCTGTGTACTTGGATATGTAAGGGTTCTGTTTCCACTGCAGTCAACTGGGTTTATGTGTGGCTAGAAAGTAGAGCAAATGTGGGTATCCTACAGTTACTTCTCCAATTACATGGATTGCCAGTATTTTTATACTTGCTCATGCCTACATATCCATTTCATACAGGCCTCCCAAACTCTTGTCTCCCACATGGCCTGCTAATGTCATCTACTATATGTTCACCTGCACCCCAGTATAAATCGGACTTCTACCGTGGTGCTTGCATTAAGTACTGTGTTCTGCAGCCTGTGTATGTAGATAGGTAGGGGTTCTATTCTCACTGCAGTCGTGTGTGTGTGTGTGTGTGTGTGTGTGTGTGTGTGTGTGTGTGTGTGTGTGTGTGTGTGTGAGCTGTTGCTTGACATTACAGAGAGCATTTTACACCTGCATGTGAAACACTATTATCTTCTCCTCAACAGACACTGCTGATATCATCAGCTATGAAGTGTTGTCTGACACATTCCAAGTCAGACTTGAACCGTGGAACTTGCATTAAGTACTGTGTTGTATAGTCTATGTACTTAGATAGATAGGGGTTCTGTTCTCACTGCAGTCAAGTGTGTGCGTGTGGGGGGAGCTGTTGCTTGATATTACAGAGAGCATTTTACACCAGCATGTGGGGCACTGTCATCTTCTCCTCAACAGACACTGCTGATGTCATCAGCTATATCACATTTTTGGATATGCAGTACTCCCACCACAGCAGGGTCAAAGACTGGCCTGGGAGCCAGGCAGAAGTCATCTCATCCTATAGAATAAAGTTTACAGTGACATGGCTTTTAATCTGTCTACATATATCATGGCATGGTGTGTAGACCCTGTATTATCTTGCTAAGAAAGCCATGTGCTCTCTCCAGCTACTACATGTACATGTAAAAATGGGCATTATACTGTATTAGTGCTGTAATGAGGTTTGACTACAGTGCTGTCATACAATCCTAAGATCTCAATATGATAGCATGACTTATGAAGTGCACAACATAGGCTTTCAATAGCAGTGCGGACATTTGGTGGTCAAAGTTCAGATTGGTTATCTAAATGTGTCCCCAGTGCCTGCATTACTGGGTTTCTGCATGGCAAGACTGTTGTCAATGCTGTGATTAACATGAAACTCCACTTTTTTTTCAGACAGACAACATTACAAACACAAATTTCTGCATTTATCTATGCATTGTGTGCCTTTATCACCATTCAGTTGTGTGTGTTAGATCCTCCTGTACTATTAAACCACAGAAAAGAGGGTACAGATGGAAAAATAACAGAAACCTCAATAAAACAATAATCCACCAGGGAGCAAAACCAGCCAAACTGCGACAAAATGGTGTAGTCCACACTTTTGTGTTATAATAATTTAATCCAATAGAAGTAATTCCCAAATGTAAAACATATGAATGGCACAGAAGTAATCCAAACTGTAAAACATACAAATGGCAAGCACTTTCATCCACATCAATAGTGGACTTTATCAAACCAAAGTGCTTCCCATTGTAATGTTTTAAATAGCACTGTCAATCATAGTGAAATCAATCAATTAACACATCATAAAATGAAAGTACAATTAATGAAACAATGTAACTGTTTTAAAAACTTTAACTAATAATACAACAACCTTGCTTTAATAAAAATCAAAAAAATTGTATATCTAAAAACAGTTACTTAAAGCCCTAAACATAAAAACTTTCATTTTATAAGACAAGTGCTCTGTTTTTTAATACTGGGACTATTGAAAATGTTCATTGATCCCTGAAGGATAGTTAGCGCCCAGTTTCAATTGCCATCTTAACTCACTGTTACAAATCCAGTTACCCCAATCACCTCCCCTTGGGTCCTTGTTGATAATTTCTAAAATCCCAAATATAAATCTAACTTGTCCAGTACATACCCGGGAATGTTTGTATAGCTACCCTATAGTGTATAAATGCTCATATATATGCTTACGCAGTGTCCTCTCCATTTTACCAACATAGAATCAGTTACAACCCTGGCATATACATAGGTAAATTAATCTACTACTGTTGCAATTACCATTCACCAAAAATACTTTTAACTGAAATTTTCCAACTAAAATAAATGGTTCTTCCAGTACAAAAACACAGTAACTGCATGATCCACATTTTTTGTCCCTTGGTTTTTAAGTCTTCAGATACAAGTAATATTTCATCCTGAAGCCTACTTTATGAACAAATGTTGGTGATTTACCTAAGTTATTGTATACTTCAGTGTTACCTTCCAAAATAACTCAATTTTTGGACACTATGTTCCATACTTTTCACCCTAAAGAACCAAAATATGTGACCATAGAATGGCAAAGGTTACATTCCTGTTTCTGTCCTGAGGGAGTAGGTGTAATGTCTCTACCCAGTAGAGGTGTAAATTTAACCCCACATCCTTGCAAAACTTCTAAAGCCAAATCCTGAACACAATCTTTCGGGTAACCCCTGTCAATGAACTTTTGTGTGAGGTTACCAAGCTCACATTTAAAATCTTCCAAGGTGGAACACATCCTTGTTCCTCGAATCATCTGACCCCTTACTATATTTTTCTTGATGTAAAATGCATGTTTGCTGTTAAATGCTAAAAACCATCATTGTATCTCCTTTAAAGAACTAAACTAGCTAGAACTCCCACAACTCCTTCACTTTAATTAACTCAGCTTCGCTCATAAACTTATTAACCACCCCCACAACATCCCATCCCTTCAAATCCTTCTCCAACCCTATCACTCCACTAGGCCCCTAAGATCAAGCAACAAAAATCACCTCATTGTTATCAAACCCAAAAACTCAGCAGGAGAAGACCTATTTCCTGTACCATATCTAAACTTTGAAACAATCTTCCCCCCTCCTTAACTACTCTACCTTCCAGCAGCCTTTTCAAGACTGCACTCAAATCCCACTTAAATTTGCATTGACTTTTCCTTACTCTAATCCAGACTAGCACCCCCCCCCACACTTAGACTCTTAACCCAACTATACTACCGCAACTTCTAACCCCAGTCAGAATAAGCTAGTTGAATTTGCATACTTTAAAAATTGTCCAACAATTTTGTTACAACTTTTATTATAAACAACAATAAGCTATCTTAACTTGCAACATTTACTGTATATACTGTTGATAATCAGTATCTAGTTACTGTATTAATGCCAACAACCAGCAATGTTGTTTCCTATTGCTCCAACTTTGTATCACTATGTACCATGTACATGTTGTGGAGCTTTTCTCCCCAGGCATCCGCTGAAAAAGGACCTGCGTCCAGTTGGAATTTCCCGGTAAACAAATGTAAATAAATAAAATAAATAAAACAACTGTTTGAATATGTCAGTTTACGAAAAACTTTAGATGTAAATTGACCATTTTTCAGGTCCCTGAAAATAGTGACATCTAAATAATCTATAGCAGATGTAGAGAAACTGTATGTACATTTAAAGTAGGGGCAAACTTGATTAATGTAATCAAAAAAGTTGATAACAACTGTTGCTTCCCCCTTCCAAAGGACAAAAATATCGCCAAATAACAGAGGTACAGATTCCATTTACTTTCAAATCCTGAGCTGAAAATAAATTTTTTTCTCCCAGGTTACCATCACAAGGTATGCATACATAGGGGCACTACTCGACCCCATCTCCACCCACTGTACCTGTCTAAATTATTCGCCCTCACAAGTGATGTCGTTGTTATGTAAAATCAAATCCATCACTTCAGCCACAAAATTGATCATCCCCCTTCCAACGTTGAATGGTCCAAAAGGGCTTCTATAAAGAATTCAAGACCTACTTCGTGAGGTATGGAGTTGAACAGCTCAACTATGTCAATAGTTGAAAAACCTGTTGTGTTGTCAAAATACTCTTGTTTGATCCTAGTTAAAAAATCCCATGAGTCGTTAAGAACGTGGAGAATAAGGCGAAGTGTGTTCTTCAACAAAAGGTCCACAAAAACCCCCAAGGAATAAGTAGAACTGTTGTGGGCTGCCAAAATCAGTCTATAAGGTAGATGGTCAACATTTTTGTGCACCTTAGGGATCCCAAATACTGTGGGGATGTATGGATGTTCATTGACTAAACAATTATACAGTTCTTCATTAATAGCTCCTTGTAGGAGACTGTCCTCCAAAAACAGTTGTATCCTTCTATGTGCAATATTAATCTGATTTAAAGAGACAGTTTCATATTTCCTAGGGTCATGTAACATGTTAACTACATCATTAATATAGTCATTCTTATCTAGCAATACAATACCACCCCCTTTGTCTGGCTTCATAATTTTCAAATGGTCAGATGATCTCAATACTCTCAATAGATAATCCTCTTCCCTACTTAAGTTGACATACCTGTCCTTGTGAGATTAATAAGTGTCATAAATTTCCCTGGTACATACCTTCTCAAAACTTGCCAGGGTCGGATGTAAAGGGGGGTTCAAAACACTTTTCTTTTTGAACATATTTTGTCTAACATCCATGTTGTTGTTCTTGAAAAAAAGCTGGAAATTCAATTTCCTGATGTACAGTTTCAATTCAGTAAGTATCTTTGAAATGTCAACATTTTACCCAGGGAAAAATTTGAGACCTCTCTTAAAAAGAGAAAAAATGGGTATTTGAAATTACCTGGTCAGTGTAGTTGAAAATATTAAAACCCTGATGACTCAACATCTTCCCCTCAAAGGAAATGATGATGGGTGTATCCTGTTCCTGCCTTCTCAATATCTGTTGCACCTGTTGTTCTTCCAGTAATTTTTCTGACCTCTCTGTCTCTGCCCCCTCGGGGTGCCTGGTTGTCCTAAAAAATTAGGACCGTTTTTACTCCTTTTAAAAATCCTTTCGGACCTACGCAAAGGAGGGGGATTCTGTTCAAAAACTTCATCCTCCTCATTAAAATATTGTGTGGAAATATTATCTTCCCTTCCCTCCCTCTCATAACTAACTGAAACCACAATTATTAGTTAAAGTTTTTAAAACAGTTACATTGTTTCATTACTTGTACTTTGATTGGTTTTATGATGTGTTAATTGATTAATTGATTTCACTAGAATTGACAGTGCTATTTAAACCATTACAATGGGAAGCACTTTGGTTTGATAAAGTCCACTATTGATGTGGACGAAAGCGCTTGCAATTTGTATGTTTTACAGTTTGGATTACTTCTGTGCCATTTGTATGTTTTACATTTGGGAATTACTTCTGTTGGATTAAATTATTACAACCCAAAAGTGTGGACTACACAATTTTGTCGCAGTTTGGCTGGTTTTACTCCTGTACTATGTTATCACCATTGGTGGACTCAATGATTTCACACAATATGCAAGAATCAGCAAACTTGCCAAGCCAAAGGCCATATACTTTAACCTGAACTGTCGAGAAATACAGTTCAAACAGTGAAGGGCCAAGCACAGATCCCTATGGTTTGCCAATGGTGACATCTATAGTGGTACAGGTTGATTCACTAACTTTCACACAATATGTTCTGTCAGTGAACCAGTTGTTTACCCATCAAATGACATAAGGTTTAATACCCAACTTGGGGTTTCCTCAATGATACCTGCATGTGTGATTGGGTCAAAACTCTAGGCCAGATCACAATAGGCAGTATGCACTGTCTTACCTTCATCCAGGCCTATTACATGGAATCCATGTGCTGTGGCATCACCGATCACCTATGGCATGACCCAGCACCTACACCTTCCTGATACAGTTGAATACACAGTTCAACACACCTTCCACATGGCATATGATCCCATACAACGGTGTACCATCAACATGCATCCACCTGAGTTGGGGGACAGCACCAAATGATTGCATGTATAGAGACACTCCGACTCTCCTCGACTGGGAGGTAGACCAACATGTCATTGTGGTCCCCTTCTACATGTACATTAGTAATATTCCAGGGGTGTGCAGCAGACCTGTGTGAGTTGATACTGCTACATCAGGTCTGTTACAACTGATAGATGTCCTCAAAGAGGTCATTGAGGGCATGCATGATGACAATAGTATCATCTTGTGGAACCCGAACAGGTCAAGGCATTTGACAAATATCCACAATGAGGTATTCAATCACTGTCATATGTGGCCATGAACAGTTATATCACCAAATGGGTAGACCAGTGTATGACACATGTGGCACCTCTCTATGTTGAAATGTATGATGTGACATATATCCCAGGTCCAGTGATCAGGTCAGTACATCAGCGGTGTCTGCTAGGCCCTTTCCTGCCCATTAGTTAAGTGATGGACATCACAGATGATATAGACATGCTGTGTCCAAACAGCTACCTGAAGGACTACAGCTTGTGGGCAATCATTGACTCCAACTGTGATATTAGTATAATACAGACAATATCAACACATTCCAGAGAATGCTGCCACAGCCATGGCAATATCTGCATTGACAAGACACATGGAGGGATTTGTTGAATTAGGAAACAGACATACCACCCAAGTAAAATGTGGACATCACATCCTATAATCAGACCAATAGGTATGTGACCTGCATCCTGGAGTACAGGGTAAGTGGTACATCCACCAGCATGTGATCACAGTGCTGACTACTATCTTGAATGTAACATAACTACTGGGTATGTGAAGGACATGCACATCAGAGGCCATAATAACTTCATGGTTCCTAGCCTTCATCACACCAATAACTGTGTATAATGTACCCTTCTTCCTGTACCTCTCTACAAATCTTCCAATGATATGTAACTGAAGTGTACCACCTTTGTCACAGTGTGCTGTCAAACAGCTTATTGGCCATACCTAGGTATTCTTGCTGGGGAATATACATGACTGTCTGATGGTGAGGAACACTAAGAGGTCCATAGATGTTTACTAGGCTAATGACCACAAGGACCTTTTTAAGCAAATCCATGCATCCCAAATCTCTGACAAGTTCTGATACCCTTGATAAGTGTAAGCAGGGGCCTGAGAGATGAACCATTTACAGGTTGTCTGTGTCCATTAAAGAAATAGTTGCCAAACCAGGGATGAAGTTCCCGTTCCCCATCCAATTGTCCAAGTTGCATTTGAAATGGGTTAGGGAGGAACTTTGCTTCACATGGATAGGGAGCCTGATCCAGAGACAGGGTGGTCTCTGGGATGCAAACCTGTCTCTCCAGCAGGAAATATTTATATCACAGGCAAGGTTTAAGTCTTTAGAATGGTTAATTATATTGCTGTTTGTTTTGTGGATATGTAGGAGGTCCATCAAGAGTGGGGTCTGACAATGCCCTGTATGGCAGATATAGATGTCCCCTCAAAAGCCTGTAGGGGACAGAATACAGGGATAAGGCCTTGAGATGGTCTGCATAGGACATTTTACATACACCCTGCATTCTTTTAGTGAAGAATATCTGTGGGTATTCCAGTTGTTGGATACGCCTAGTTATGTATGTACCAAATGGGGCATTGTACTCAATGATAAGTCTGATGGATGCCAAATACAGTAAAACAATGACTTCCTTGGACTTAGATGCCATACCTTTGTTTTTAAGTTGCGCAACATAGAATGATTCCCTCACTAGTGTAGACACTTGATGGTCAAAGGCTATATTGCTGCCTATGTGTGTTCCTAAGTCCCTGACTACTGGGTCACCTCTAAGGAGTGTGTTGTCAATATGATAGCTAACAGAGGTGGACGACTTCCTGAAGATACTATTATGCATTTCTTGGCATTTAGTTTTAGTCCATGGCTCTGACACCAGTTGCTTGTCTATGTCAGCCCTTCCTGGAGAATATTTGTGTCAGTGTGGGATTTAATGACAGCTCCTAACTTACAATTGTCTGCAAATTTAGTCAGCCAGAGACCACTGACATTAGCCTTGACTTCAGAGAAGTAAATGCCAAAAAGGAGCTGTCCGAGGACCGATCCCTGAGGGACTCCACTTGTGACTGGCCTCTTTGTAGAGGTGGACTCCCCAGTTCTTACTTCCTGAGTCCTGTCTGTGAGCCATTTGTCTATCTGCCTGGTGACAAATGGGTTGGTACCTAACCTCTTGAGTTTGTCAACAATCCCTGAATGGGGTATTGTGTCAAAAGCCTTGGCCATGTGAACTTAGGCAGCGTGAACCATTTTGCCATCATCCACTGCTTTGGTGACCTTCTCAAAGAAGTCCACCAAGTTAAGTAGGCATTACCTGCCCTTGATGAAACCAAACTGGGTTGGGTCCAGTATCTGAATGTTTACTATATCACTGTTGACCATTTCCATGATAATTCTTTCCATAGCTTTACATATAAGACTAGTAAGACTTATGGTCCTGTAGTTTCCCATGGTCTGTAGATGGCCCACTTTTGTGCAGAGGGATGACTGTTGCTGTTCTCCATTCATGAGGCACAAAGCATGTTTGGAGGCTACAGTTAAATAGCAATTCCAGACGGCCTGATAGGTCATGTTTCATGCTATTTAGAAGGCATCCTGGGATAGTGTCTGGGCCCATTGATGAGGTTTCTTGGCCTTAGAGAATTGTTACACCAGTTGCATGTGTGCTACCTGTTCAGCTTATGCACACACTGCATACATAGGTGTTTGACAAAATTAATGGCATGTATATCATTTATGATAGTGTGGATTGTGCCATAAATATGTGCCATGCACACAAGGCAACTAGCCTGTATTGCCCATACTGTCACATACAGGTATAGCAGCGTCCCTCCTAACACCTCCTGCATTTATTAGAGTACCAGAACAGTGTGTGTGGTTACCCTTATAGAGTGTGGATGTATCATAATAGTTGTCAAATGTGTATGCAGGTTAATCTGTTATTACTTTACATCACTATGTTATGCCACAGGCATGGGATTAGTGGTGGTATGATTCTGATGTTGTCCATGATTGTGGTTGGTTCTTGTAATGTTTGCCTTGATCCTTTAACTGTGACCACCTTGCTGGAGACCTCTCCTGAGAGTACACTCATATTCAGGTATAACGGTTTGCACAGCTTCCCATTATGCACCCTACCCTAATTGTATGTCAGATTTCTGATAGATGCCCTCTGCATTACTCATCTAAGGATGCTTTTCTCACACACACATATCCTCCCCATTGTTATGTCACCTTGTGTGACAGTCACACACAACACATTTTCACTGTACAGTCCGTACTGTACCATATAGATATGTGCTTGTTGTTGCTGCTCCATCCTCCATTGACATGCCTTCCTCTGCTGTACATGTGGAAGTTTCACCCTTACTCTTTCCCTGTGTTCATTCCTACAATTCATCTGTGTGCCCCTATTCAATACACACACCTCCACTGAGTGATCATTTTACATTGCAGTCCCACGTCCTGTTACAATCATTAACATAGCTTCAGTACAGTATGCCAGGAATGGAATATCACAATACTCTGCACTGTAGGTACACTGTCCTGTACTGTATTTGGACCATATACTTCACATTCATACCTCTCAACTATCCAGATATTCCCAGGATGTATGTATGTTTTCCTTATCAAATATGTGGCTTTCTGCCATATCACTGGGAGGATCTCTGAACTGATGTGACTCAATAATACATGCATTTGAGTGCATACTTCTCAACTGCCCTGATCTGTGCAGAATGTGCAGTTTTGGTCTCATATTTGTGATCTTTTCCTCATACCATTTTTCCTGGCAAATCATTGGCATGTCATTGCAGAGTGCAGTCAGAAACTGATGACTGACATTTGAGTTTCAAACTTCATGCTCTTCAGAAAGTTCATGCTACTGTACAACCTGTATATTCTATGAACTTCCTAAGTTTGGAAGTGCAGTATTAAATGTCTGTCCCTATATCTAGCCCTTTGCCCCCCCCCCCATTTTTATGGCTTTGTCCACATTTCACACTCTAAGAGGTTGAGAATGTTACATTCTAAGACATTCCCACGTGATATCTATGTCAAATATGTCCCTATTACTGGTTATTTGTCCTATCATTACATTGACATCTGTGCAGATGTGTTGCACTAACAGAATAACAGCCATTTGCAAAGCCCTGGTGATCACTGTGGCATTCTGCACAAATCTGCACACTGTAGGTGCTCTACCATACACGGAATTGCTATCCATGTTTGCTGGCCCTGAAACCTAGCTTAGGCATGCCACACCTCATTAATATGCAGTGCGTGCTGCCATCACGCTAACAATTAAACTCCATTTAGGCTCTGCATGAGTTTATTGAATCCCTCTGTGTGTATATATGTGTGTATTTTCTTTTATGCAGTTAGTATTTTATGAGTATGTATCTATGTATGTATATGTGCATATTTATTTTTTGTAGTTAGTATGTTATGTATGTGTATGCATGTATGTGTCTGTGAGTATTTTTTCTTTTATATAATTAGTATTTTGTGCTTGCATGTGTGTGTGCCTGCATGCGTGCATGAGAAAGAGTTGTAGTGGGTTGCTCTGTACATGTATAACGGTAATGAGCTGAAGTACATTATTTTAGCCATTATTTATTTACGTATTTATTTACTCATTCTGTTTTTTAATGATATGTATTAACATTTTTAAAATATAAAAATTAATAAACATTATCAATTATTTATATATGTTTAAATACTTCTCAACAGCATTTTAACTTATTTGAAATAACATTATTTATCATATTTATATGGTGAAATCCAATGTAGTCTTGCCCATATTAGACGTTATTAGATGTTTTTGAGTGTAAGAAATAAGACCAGATTGATAAAAAGGTTTCTAACTAGTCTGGCTAGAGCTTGTGTTTCTGTCCATTCAACTTGCGGTCTAATTATTCTTTTCACTGACTTCAGTGTGTCAGCACTGGAGTGTCTTTGTGTGTAAATTTGACTTATTTTCCACTGTTTAGGTATACTGGATTTAATCACATATGAAAGATTCATTTTATTTACTTCCTATTACTACAAACCAATGTGCCACCTACAGTTCTTAATGTGTGCAAAATTCATGGAATTTCTGTTTTTAATAAAATAATTTATTTTCTGGAAACAATGACCATTTGCATTTAGGGAATAAAACCTATGCAATACTTTTCCCCAGTCTAGAATTGTTCATTTTCAATATTGTTCCATTCATCAGATAATTTGTATATAATATCAGTACCTTTTCTTTCCAATAAGTCAGCATAAATGTTGTACCTCTGCCTTTTCCAACAATCTTCCATTCTTCTATTTCTCTCAATGTACACCTTTCTAATTACACTTGCCTTTTTTCCAACCTCATATTTCCCCCTTTCAGTCTTTCCAGTCCAATAAGCAAGCTCCAAATTACCCTTGTTGAGTCAAGGTAGTTTTATCAGTCTGATTCCATTTCTTACATTCTCAATTAAGAAGATCTTTTTTATTAAGATAACATATTTAACCAAGTTAAAAGCATTTATGTATATTGAGTAGTGTGGCATCCCTCATCCCCTGCTTTTTTACATAATTAGCTTACCATGAGCTACTCCCCAGCTTTGTCACATAACTAGACTATCATGAGCTGTTCTTGCTCAGTTTAAAATTTCTAAAAAATGTCTTAGTATTGCTCTGCATTTTAAATATTCATCATGATCATGATGAATGGGTAAATGACTAATCAGCTACAAAATAATTGGTGAAATCATATCCTTAACTGCATGAATTTTGTATGCTAAAATATTGATTTTAAACTTTTGTCTTGCAATAATGTCCATGTTTTTTCTTCAGTTTTCTGGATGTTTTGTTAACTGTATCTTGAAGTCCATTCCTATTATTAAACCTAAATAAACTGGTTCAAATGTCTCTTGTAGCTTACCACATTTACCTAAACCTCATCCTTTTCCTATCTGGAACACATTTAACACTCTGTAGAATATAAATTATATTTCTGCAATCTGTATGCAATCATCACCAAATAGTATTTACCAAGAACTACCATTTCCTCCCTGAAAGCTATCTTCAGTTCTTTCCTGACTTCCAAAGCAAGATTTTCAATAGGTAGTATGGACAGTACAGGTGACAGTGGACATCCTTACCTACTATTTATTCATTTATTTGACCACAGTCAAACATCTAAATTATATGTAGTCAATAAAGTGATTGCAGCTGATGGAACATGTGCATGGGTATATATGTGCACTAGTATATGTGCATGCTCAGGATATTGCACTGTATTTGTCTAAAATACGTTATTTTGTCCATCGTTCATTCATTCACTCACAGTCAGACATCTGAGGTGTACACAGTTAAAATGTGGTTGTAATTACTGGATATGTGTGGGTTTGTGTGCATACAGGGGGTTGCAATAGGCTCACTGTATGTGTACGATATCAAAGAGCTGAAATACCTTACTGTGGTCATTATTTATGTAATTGTTTATTTGATCACAGCCCTACATCTGAAAAATAGTCAATTAAGTGTTGTAACTGGTATGCATACATGTTTGTATGCATTGGGGGGGGGGCTGCAGTGAGTTTGGGGTGTACAGAGTCAATAAAAAAGTATGCAATCAGTGGACATATATGCTTGAGTGTGTCTGAGTGCTGTTGGTATACATGTATAGGGGGTTGCAGTAAGCTGTATTGTAGGTATCTGGAAGTAATGAACTATCATACTCTGTTGTTACTGATTACACGGTCAATAAAGTGGCTACAAATGGTTGGTATAAAGGTGACTGACCCCTGCTGTTATTTGATCATATATACAGTTATTGATTTAGTCTGACAGTGCATGAATGAAACAAGACAAAATGCATTATTCTGATAATTAGCACTATTTTTATTCGATCCCAATCAGACATAAAAGGTCTACACAGTCAACAAGATGACTGTAATTGATGGATACTGAGAAAGTCTGTGAAATAAAGTGACTGACTGCAGCTGTTTGATCACAAACTGTCATTGATCTTCCTTGGTACAGCTAGTGTGTGCTCGGTAGAAGCAAACATCTTTTTATTTGCTCAGAGTCAGACATATGAGGTTTAAACCATCAAGAAAGTGGCTACAACCATTTCACACACTAGCTTTCCTAAAGTAGCCCTGTGGTATGGTTTACTGCTCAAACACTGTCTGACACTGATCAGTTATTCAAAACTGCATTTACTATCACAGTGGATTCTGCTGTAATATAGTTAGCCCCTCCTATTTGGTTGTTGTATGCAGTCCACTCCACTCCACTCCCAACGCACTGTAAAGTCGCTATCCTAGATGCAAGTTACGAGTATTTTCATTAAAAGGTGTTACTGATCAACCGTGGTGTGCAATATATTTATCTCTCCACAATAGCCACTTTTTTTATCCAATTCGGATTTGGTCTCCCAATTTCAAAGATGTAAATTAAAATAAAAGTGGACCAGCGGAGAAAAAGTAAAGTATCCATGTTTACGTATGCTTTTTACATAAATAGCTGCCAAAATGGTCCTAATATAAGAAACACAGTGCAACTTTAATTATACAAAGAAATGCTTCAGAAAGTGGCAGTTATGCTGGAACGAGGAAATACAGCATTGTTTGAAAATTGTGCACAAATCTTAAAACATACGACTACATCCTAAAAACGTCTGCAAGATTGTATATTACGGTAGGCTTCTCCTCCAGTACTGCACATTAACAATTTGCGGAGAAAAATAAAAATAAGACGTGTGACATTTCCACTATCTGTCCCCATTTCTGGGCTGAACAAATTCAAATAAAAGAGTAACTTCATCCCGCCACCGCTTACGTAACTTTCCCCAATTTAAATTTTAATTACACTCTCAACTGCAGATTTCACAGACCGTCTTCCGCACTGACAAGTAACTTTACGCCGTGGCTGCAACATACGCCTTTGCGTGCCCGTGCCCGCATCTATAAATAAGACCCGCAGCGAATCTGGTCGTTGGTTATCTTGTTGTAGTCAACGTACAGTGTGGAATTCTGCTCTTGTTTGAAGCATATGGCTAAAAAAGCCGGTTTTATTTCTGTATCAAGTATCCCTTTTACTTTTTAAAAATTCCGCCAAAAAAGAGAAGACGATTTTCTAAGTCCTTCTGGCCGTTCTCTCACGTAAGTAAAGCTTCCAACAGTGAAAATTTATAGCGGCTTGGAATCATGGTTTTTGCTTGAGTGGAGGCAGTTCCTCAAACATGGCGAATGCAGTGAAGGGAACGTGGATGATAAGAACATTGTGTACGACTCAAGTGCTGATTTTCTTCGTTCTGTATACAAGCATGCTCTTCAGTTTTGCTGCTGTTGGACTACACCATAGTCTTGCTGAGCGCTTTTTTCTGGATCTTTACCTAATTTGCGTTGGAGAGGCTTTAATACGTCAAGTGGCGCTTCATATTTGCTGGCCAGTTTCACTGAGGTTGCCTTACATTTTCTGCAAATCTGGAACGTATTTCTAGCGTAGAAAACGCTTTGACATTGTCAGCCGCAGTCTTTATTGCGGTGGAAATAGTATGGAGCAACTGGCATGCCTGCTTATTACGCAGTTTTCTGTTTGTGGTTTGTAGATCCGGGTGTTTATGCACATGAGTATGGAAGGTGAAGTAAAGCATTTTTTTCGGGACTGTCAGCAACTTTTATGCACGACTGATGGGACTACATGTGGATATATTAGGCATATTTCATTGGGGTAGTGGAATGACCCTTGTAGCTGTTCTCGTAGTCTGACTACTGGGTGGGCGTAGGGGACTGACTGTAGGGTGTGTAGCTAAGGCGAAGAGTCGTAACTTTTGTTTAGGTGAGAACTGTATAGTGTATGACAGGGATGGTAAGTGTCACAAAAGTAATGGATTATCACTGGATGAGAAGTGGGTCATCTGTGCTATGTATTGCGACTGTAAATAGTAGTATGGTGTTGGGCTTGTATATTTTCTGGAGTTTTGACGTAATCTGTTAACAATCAGTACTAAACGCATTATGGTAAGGTAATTTTGTAGCATGAATTCCCTATCAGGGACACTCCATGTTTAGTAGTCCCTGCGACATTGTGTGTCTGCAGTCTTTCGTGGCCCTCCGGTCCCAAAATAAATCACTTTGGTTCGGGCATAATCTTTACTTGGGTGTGTTAAACCGTGTTTGTCCCTCTCTGTGGCATCCGCACGCAGTGTGCGAAGCTGACAGCTTTAGTAACAGACATGATGGGGTAGTCAAGCACGTATTGGTGTTTAAACTGTGAAGTGAAATGTCAACCTCTGCCATGTCTGCTCCACCTGTTAAGGTTTTCAACCTGCTCCCCGTGTTGTTTTCATTGAGTTTTGTAGTAACGGCATTTGATTCGGAAAACTGTATACATGTGTACGTGAACTGTGTGCTCGTGTTTTTTGTGTATAGATACACGCGCACGCATTACATACGCAGTTTAGGTATATTATTTTTAATTGGGGCAAAGTAAAAAAAATACAATACTAAAAATTAATGTAGTCAAGCGTGGATTTGTAGGAATTGCTGCTTGACGTAATTATGCTATCAAAAACTGATTTTTGTCAGAGGTTGACACCATTTAAGGATTAAACGTCAGTGTATGGGTTGTAAAACGGGCTTGATGCAGGGCTTCCTTTTCTCTGTTAGCTGTCTGTAGCTCCAGTTTTAGTGGCCGGGTACCCTTGGGAGCGCTGTTATGACTTTCCTCCACCTGTCTGGGACGGTGCTTGGTTCTGTGGTTTCCAGCTGTGCACGCAGATCGCCTGTCAGCCCCTGTAGTATTTGAATTTTGTTCCCAGGTGGACTTTAGCTTTCCGCTCTAGGCTGGTCCAATCCGGTTTGTTTGGCGGCTGCTTCTGCTTTACAGTGTTGTAATAGGCTTGCGGGTTGTCAGACATTTCAGCATTACAATGTTGTAATGGCTGTTATTGCCACAAATTTGTGCTCATAACTACTACTAAACTGCACATAGCTTCCCACTTTTTTCCCTCCAGCTTGCTTATGGTAGTTATCCACAGGCTGTTTTGAAAGTGTAAGTCGTCTTGGGAAATGGAGAGAGGGTAGGGTACGTGCACCAAATGTTGCTTTGTTGGTGTCTTGTTTTACTCTGCCGAAACTGAGTGGCTTTAATGGTTTGAACGTGTTTGAAGGATACAATATCGCGTCGATCAGATTAGTAAAATGACTGTCGGTGTGTTGGCTGTTTCCGTGATTGTGAGAATGTAGTTGCTAGTTTCCTACGGCATCACTGAAATGTTACGTTCGCTTGTAAAACGAGCAACACAATTAGCAGTTTTCACCATTCTCTGTCAACTGCTTGCCATAAAGCACAATGTCCGGTCAGACAGCACACACTTACCATTTCAAGAGGTTATATGCAGGAGTGGAGGCCACGACTGTCCTGCATTATTAAAAAAAAAAAAAAGTGAAATACGTTTTTCCTCCTCACGCTTCGGGTACAAGCTTCCTAAAAAGGTTTTTATGTTTTTTTTTTTTTTAGGGGTGCCTTTAAAGGTGCCACACAGTCAACTGTAGACGAACTCTTAATTATAACAAGCCTACACCAGATGCTGGTGGTACCGACTGGAAATGCATCCATCCAGCGGGATCTACCCTGTAGTGAGTTGCCATCATAGGAGCGTTTACCTTTAGAGAGAGAAATGTTATGATAGCAAAAAAGTTTTGGAATTTTTTCACTTTATGTAGCGGAACTTCCCAATAACTCCATACAGTTAAAAAAAAAAAAAAAAAAAAAAGGGTGTTCAGAAAACCCACAAAAATACAGCCTGAAAATGTGGAATGAGGAAGTCCCATTCCCAACATGTTCCCTTTTTCACAGAATTAAAACTTGCACCCCCAAAAAAGTTTAAATGTATCCAAAATAGATTATTTTCATACTTTGGGTAATTGCCCTTCCGTAATGCAGGTCACTGAACAATGAAGTGCATGCCAAGTGGTTAACTTTGTGAGTGCAGACACTGAAAGTTTTCCAAGCCAGGATAAGGTCTTTGGCCATATCAGGTCTAGCCTCCTGAGACCGTATACTTGCTGCCAAATGTAATACCCAAGGGAGGTAAGTGTGGAAGAGAAGAACCCAACATTGCTTAGTGGTAGTATCACTGAAGTCTACAAAACCTGTACGTGACTGTAAGCAATAAATATTTGCTTGCATGGAGAGTTTGCCATGTTCAGAGCATGAGCAGTGTAGTAGTTTACTGGACAATTCTGTCTGTGATTAAAGTACTGCCAAGTGGGGCAACCCTGTTTGCTTTGATGCATGTGTATAGGAGCTAAACCAGTTAACAAAGGAAGATCTGGTGGAAGTCCTAAATACTGACGCAAAGATTAAATTGGGATCCTAGGAGGTTACTAGACTAATGGCCCTGGGGCCCTTCCAAGCCTAGTCACGAAGTTTATCCTCAGAAAGAAACTTCAGTCAGCACTTCTCGTCCCTGTCAATGAGACAGGTGGACCCCTGGGACAAATTTGTGGTTTCCCATCCACTCCTCAAGGTTGTGCTTGAAGAGGGTCAGCGAGGTGCTCTGTTTGACGTGTATGAGAAGTCTATTCCAGAGATGGGGTAGCCTTTGGGAGACCAGCCTGTCTCTCCAGCAGGTTTTCTTGATGTCTTGTATTAGATTCAGGCCTTTTGAGTGGGCAGTGTGTGAGGAGTTAGACTTATGGATATGGAGCATCTCTAGTAGGGCAGGGTCTGAGATTGCTTTGTAGGCGAAACACAGATCACTCCTGAGCAATCTGTACGATGCCAAATAGTGGCTGCGATTTGAGCCTGTCTGTACAGGACATGTGTTGGGAGGCCATGGATTCTTTGTGAGATATTTCAGTGGCCTTTCCAGTTGGTGCAGATGTTTGGAGAGGTACATCCCAAACTGGGCATTATACTCCATTATTGGTCTAATGAGGGAGGACTATAGAGAGAGAACCTCCTTTTGTCTGGATGCAATCCCTTTACTTTGAGGTCTCTCGCCACAGGTGTGCTTAGGTGGTTGCCGTTTATGTGGTAATCAGTAGGGGTGGTCATGTTTTTGCCGAATGGTATGATACTTTTTTTGCATTTGGCTTTAGGCCATGACTTTGGCACCAGTCATTACTTGCTGTGAAACCCTCTTGCATGTTAATATTTGGGGAGTCAGTGGCAGCACCCAACTTAGTCGTTCGCAAACTTGGTCAACCTCAGGCGTTTTGTCTTTGCCTGGACCTCTGAGAAATAGATGCCAAGCAGTAGAGTCCCAGGACAGATCCCTGGGAAACTCCACTAGTGACAGGTCTGTCGGAGGTGGAGGTGCCTATTTTGATGAGGGTCCTGTCTGTGAGTCAGTTGGCCACCCACCGGATAAGATGTGGATTTATGCCAAGTTATGTTGACTTTTTGATGCCCAAGTGGGGTGTTGTCAAAGGCCTTGACCAGGTCAAGGAAAGCTGTATGCATGTATGCACTGACTTTCCCTCATCCAAGGCCTTAGTGACAGTCTCAAAGTCGTCAACCAGGTTCAACAGGCAAGGTCTGCCGTTGATGAATTCGAACTGGGTGGTGTCATGTGCTTGGAAATTGCCTGTGTCTTTGAAATCATAATACACTCCATGGCTTTGCAGGTCAGACTTGTCAAACTAATGCGGTGGTAGTTTCCAGGATCAGTAGTGGCACCACCTTTGTGCAAGGGGATGACAATGGTATTCTCTACTTTTCTGGATTGAAGCCAGTACTTAGGCTGTGGTTTAGTAGGGTGCTCAATGCCTTAGCCAGTTCTTGCTGGAGATGGTGCAGAATACATCCTGGAATACTTTCAGGTCCCATGGAAGCTGTGTTTTTTGTCTTTGGATAGGACCTGTAACACTTGATCTATGGAAATGTGAGGTGCAGGACATGTATCGGGGATGTCAAAGGGGCCTTTGGGGTGGGGAACAGGGGTTAAAGTTTGCGCTGGACCTAAGTCAACAGGATCTGTGTAAGTGATGCTGTTAAGTAGTAATTCGAACAAATGTGGGCTTTGCCACGGAGGTTCCTGATGTAACTGAAGAAGACTTTGTGGTTTCCCTTTGTTATGGAGGTCTGTTTCGATTTATAATTGGCCTTGGAGGTTTACACCAATGATCTAATTTGAAGCTAAGGAGGGAGTTTTTCCAATTGTACAGATAGATGCTTGTGTACTGCGTTGGCGTACTGTTCAGCATAGTTGTCTGCATTCTCTGAGGGGGGCAGTGGTGTGAAGCCACATATTACCCTCCCTTTGGAGGTTGTAGTGAGCTTTTGAAAAGTTTTTTAGCTTATGGCTGGGGGGGGGGGGGTTGAGGGGGAGAGAAACTTCGAATAAGTCAAGTCCGATCTGATCTCACCAGGGAAGAACATAGTATGGGAGTGGTGCATTAGTCACCCATGGTGGTAAGAACCAAGTCCAGACTATCTCCCTTTGAGGGGGATGGGACTAGTTGGTCTAGTGCATTCGAACTGATGAATCTGAGACAAAAACCATAGAGGAATGAAACAAAGATCATAGTGCAAAATGGGGCTCACTATGTCCTTAAAAGTATTACTGAGCATTTGTCCATCAGTGCTTTTAGACAACAATCCACTTCATGTAACACGACGCAAAAAAGGCTCAGCCACATCTTTTCCAGGCACCCCAAAAATCTTTGGTTCTAAAATGATTGGCATTCCACTGAAATACCATTTTGACTGTGTCAACAGTTTGGATAAGAGAGAATTCCTCTGGCACACTACCCAGTTCCTTGTCTTTAAGACTTTTTGCATCCTTGGTAATAGGATTAGGCTGTGTCTGAATGTCAAAACTTGGGCTTTGGCAGAATAACCACTTTCCATTCTATGACCAAGATAAGAGAGGGTCATTAATGATAGTTGGTTTAATAGTTGATCCGGCAACTTTGTCTGCCTAACTTTTATTTTTTTTGGTGTTTGGGCATGTTTTTGGCCGGACCCAGCTGCCGATTGCAGTATCATTCAGGTAAGCAAGGGCATAGTTCTTGGTTTCCACAAGATTGTGATCCATCAACCTCTGCAAGGTTGTTAGGACAGTGTTCATCCCAGAGGGTATCTTTGTGAACTCGTACAACCTAGAAGTTGGAAAAGCTATTCTTTCCATTACTGCAGGTGTCAAGGGTTCTTTCCAGTAACCTTTCAACTGCTGTAAAGCTTCATCTGCTCTGGGCATGAGGTAAACCGATTTTGTGGCTATGCGGTTTCCTGTAGTCTGTGTAGAAGGTGGAGCTACCATCTTTTTGGGGACTCCTCAGTTACCTCAGATCAACGTGCCTTGCAATTCCTGTCTAAAGTTTGCTTAACCCGTTGAGGCACCTTAAGGGGATTGTTTAGGGCTGTTGGTGCCATGTCTGTATTGTGTTCCAGGTTGGTTCCCCCCTTTTTTTTGAAATTTAAATTTCTGTAAAAACCTTGGCCTTTTAAACAGTTTTTTTGCTGTGAAAGTTCCCCCTTTGCGTATTAGCGGTTTTTGGTGGTTACCCGGGGGCCCCCCGAATTTTAAGTAAAAAGGGTTTCATCGGGCTCTCATAAATTGTAATGCGTGTTTATTTTGGCAAATTACCCTGAAAATTTAATTTAGTGAGAAGACTCTTTAGTTGTTACGGATGCACGGTTTTTGCCCAGAGATTTAGCTGGGCACCCGATCTCTTGTTTGGTTAAAAACTGTGTGAACCCGGTTAAGTGTAAAAATTTATTAACGGTGGTGGATCGTTGTTTCAAATAAGTTGGTTGGCTTATTTTCTGCAATCGTTTCGTTAAATTGGAAGAATTTTACTTTCCTTTGAAGGCGTGGAATGGCTCAGTTCCTCAAACATGGCGAATGCAGTGAAGGGAACGTGGATGATAAGAACATTGTGTACGACTCAAGTGCTGATTTTCTTCGTTCTGTATACAAGCATGCTCTTCAGTTTTGCTGCTGTTGGACTACACCATAGTCTTGCTGAGCGCTTTTTTCTGGATCTTTACCTAATTTGCGTTGGAGAGGCTTTAATACGTCAAGTGGCGCTTCATATTTGCTGGCCAGTTTCACTGAGGTTGCCTTACATTTTCTGCAAATCTGGAACGTATTTCTAGCGTAGAAAACGCTTTGACATTGTCAGCCGCAGTCTTTATTGCGGTGGAAATAGTATGGAGCAACTGGCATGCCTGCTTATTACGCAGTTTTCTGTTTGTGGTTTGTAGATCCGGGTGTTTATGCACATGAGTATGGAAGGTGAAGTAAAGCATTTTTCAGGACTGTCAGCAACTTTTATGCACGACTGATGGGACTACATGTGGATATATTAGGCATATTTCATTGGGGTAGTGGAATGACCCTTGTAGCTATTCTCGTAGTCTGACTACTGGGTGGGCGTAGGGGACTGACTGTAGGGTGTGTAGCTAAGGCGAAGAGTCGTAACTTTTGTTTAGGTGAGAACTGTATAGTGTATGACAGGGATGGTAAGTGTCACAAAGTAATGGATTATCACTGGATGAGAAGTGGGTCATCTGTGCTATGTATTGCGACTGTAAATAGTAGTATGGTGTTGGGCTTGTATATTTTCTGGAGTTTTGACGTAATCTGTTAACAATCAGTACTAAACGCATTATGGTAAGGTAATTTTGTAGCATGAATTCCCTATCAGGGACACTCCATGTTTAGTAGTCCCTGCGACATTGTGTCTCTGCAGTCTTTCGTGGCCCTCCGGTCCCAAAATAAATCACTTTGGTTCGGGCATAATCTTTACTTGGGTGTGTTAAACCGTGTTTGTCCCTCTCTGTGGCACCCGCACGCAGTGTGCGAAGCTGACAGCTTTAGTAACAGACATGATGGGGTAGTCAAGCACGTATTGGTGTTTAAACTGTGAAGTGAAATGTCAACCTCTGCCATGTCTGCTCCACCTGTTAAGGTTTTCAACCTGCTCCCCGTGTTGTTTTCATTGAGTTTTGTAGTAACGGCATTTGATTCGGAAAACTGTATACATGTGTACGTGAACTGTGTGCTCGTGTTTTTTGTGTATAGATACACGCGCACGCATTACATACGCAGTTTAGGTATATTATTTTTAATTGGGGCAAAGTAAAAAAAATACAATACTAAAAATTAATGTAGTCAAGCGTGGATTTGTAGGAATTGCTGCTTGACGTAATTATGCTATCAAAAACTGATTTTTGTCAGAGGTTGACACCATTTAAGGATTAAACGTCAGTGTATGGGTTGTAAAACGGGCTTGATGCAGGGCTTCCTTTTCTCTGTTAGCTGTCTGTAGCTCCAGTTTTAGTGGCCGGGTACCCTTGGGAGCGCTGTTATGACTTTCCTCCACCTGTCTGGGACGGTGCTTGGTTCTGTGGTTTCCAGCTGTGCACGCAGATCGCCTGTCAGCCCCTGTAGTATTTGAATTTTGTTCCCGGGTGGACTTTAGCTTTCCGCTCTAGGCTGGTCCAATCCGGTTTGTTTGGCGGCTGCTTCTGCTTTACAGTGTTGTAATAGGCTTGCGGGTTGTCAGACATTTCAGCATTACAATGTTGTAATGGCTGTTATTGCCACAAATTTGTGCTCATAACTACTACTAAACTGCACATAGCTTCCCACTTTTTTCCCTCCAGCTTGCTTATGGTAGTTATCCACAGGCTGTTTTGAAAGTGTAAGTCGTCTTGGGAAATGGAGAGAGAGGGTAGGGTACGTGCACCAAATGTTGCTTTGTTGGTGTCTTGTTTTACTCTGCCGAAACTGAGTGGCTTTAATGGTTTGAACGTGTTTGAAGGATACAATATCGCGTCGATCAGATTAGTAAAAATGACTGTCGGTGTGTTGGCTGTTTCCGTGATTGTGAGAATGTAGTTGCTAGTTTCCTACGGCATCACTGAAATGTTACGTTCGCTTGTAAAACGAGCAACACAATTAGCAGTTTTCACCATTCTCTGTCAACTGCTTGCCATAAAGCACAATGTCCGGTCAGACAGCACACACTTACCATTTCAAGAGGTTATATGCAGGAGTGGAGGCCACGACTGTCCTGCATTATTAAAAAAAAAAAAAAAAGTGAAATACGTTTTTCCTCCTCACGCTTCGGGTACAAGCTTCCTAAAAAGGTTTTTATGTTTTTTTTTTTTTTTTAAGGGGTGCCTTTAAAGGTGCCACACAGTCAACTGTAGACGAACTCTTAATTATAACAAGCCTACACCAGATGCTGGTGGTACCGACTGGAAATGCATCCATCCAGCGGGATCTACCCTGTAGTGAGTTGCCATCATAGGAGCGTTTACCTTTAGAGAGAGAAATGTTATGATAGCAAAAAAAAAAGTTTTGGAATTTTTTTCACTTTATGTAGCGGAACTTCCCAATAACTCCATACAGTTAAAAAAAAAAAAAAAAAAAAAAAAAAAAGGGTGTTCAGAAAACCCACAAAAAATACAGCCTGAAAAATGTGGAATGAGGAAGTCCCATTCCCAACATGTTCCCTTTTTCACAGAATTAAAACTTGCACCCCCTCCCCCAAAAAAAGTTTAAATGTATCCAAAATAGATTATTTTCATACTTTGGGTAATTGCCCTTCCGTAATGCAGGTCACTGAACAATGAAGTGCATGCCAAGTGGTTAACTTTGTGAGTGCAGACACTGAAAGTTTTCCAAGCCAGGATAAGGTCTTTGGCCATATCAGGTCTAGCCTCCTGAGACCGTATACTTGCTGCCAAATGTAATACCCAAGGGAGGTAAGTGTGGAAGAGAAGAACCCAACATTGCTTAGTGGTAGTATCACTGAAGTCTACAAAACCTGTACGTGACTGTAAGCAATAAATATTTGCTTGCATGGAGAGTTTGCCATGTTCAGAGCATGAGCAGTGTAGTAGTTTACTGGACAATTCTGTCTGTGATTAAAGTACTGCCAAGTGGGGCAACCCTGTTTGCTTTGATGCATGTGTATAGGAGCTAAACCAGTTAACAAAGGAAGATCTGGTGGAAGTCCTAAATACTGACGCAAAGATTAAATTGGGATCCTAGGAGGTTACTAGACTAATGGCCCTGGGGCCCTTCCAAGCCTAGTCACGAGTTTATCCTCAGAAAGAAACTTCAGTCAGCACTTCTCGTCCCTGTCAATGAGACAGGTGGACCCCTGGGACAAATTTGTGGTTTCCCATCCACTCCTCAAGGTTGTGCTTGAAGAGGGTCAGCGAGGTGCTCTGTTTGACGTGTATGAGAAGTCTATTCCAGAGATGGGGTAGCCTTTGGGAGACCAGCCTGTCTCTCCAGCAGGTTTTCTTGATGTCTTGTATTAGATTCAGGCCTTTTGAGTGGGCAGTGTGTGAGGAGTTAGACTTATGGATATGGAGCATCTCTAGTAGGGCAGGGTCTGAGATTGCTTTGTAGGCGAAACACAGATCACTCCTGAGCAATCTGTACGATGCCAAATAGTGGCTGCGATTTGAGCCTGTCTGTACAGGACATGTGTTGGGAGGCCATGGATTCTTTGTGAGATATTTCAGTGGCCTTTCCAGTTGGTGCAGATGTTTGGAGAGGTACATCCCAAACTGGGCATTATACTCCATTATTGGTCTAATGAGGGAGGACTATAGAGAGATAACCTCCTTTTGTCTGGATGCAATCCCTTTACTTTGAGGTCTCTCGCCACAGGTGTGCTTAGGTGGTTGCCGTTTATGTGGTAATCAGTAGGGGTGGTCATGTTTTTGCCGAATGGTATGATACTTTTTTTGCATTTGGCTTTAGGCCATGACTTTGGCACCAGTCATTACTTGCTGTGAAACCCTCTTGCATGTTAATATTTGGGGAGTCAGTGGCAGCACCCAACTTAGTCGTTCGCAAACTTGGTCAACCTCAGGCGTTTTGTCTTTGCCTGGACCTCTGAGAAATAGATGCCAAGCAGTAGAGTCCCAGGACAGATCCCTGGGAAACTCCACTAGTGACAGGTCTGTCGGAGGTGGAGGTGCCTATTTTGATGAGGGTCCTGTCGGTGAGTCAGTTGGCCACCCACCAGATAAGATGTGGATTTATGCCAAGTTATGTTGACTTTTTGATGCCCAAGTGGGGTGTTGTCAAAGGCCTTGACCAGGTCAAGGAAAGCTGTATGCATGTATGCACTGACTTTCCCTCATCCAAGGCCTTAGTGACAGTCTCAAAGTCGTCAACCAGGTTCAACAGGCAAGGTCTGCCGTTGATGAATTTGAACTGGGTGGTGTCATGTGCTTGGAAATTGCCTGTGTCTTTGAAATCATAATACACTCCATGGCTTTGCAGGTCAGACTTGTCAAACTAATGCGGTGGTAGTTTCCAGGATCAGTAGTGGCACCACCTTTGTGCAAGGGGATGACAATGGTATTCTCTACTTTTCTGGATTGAAGCCAGTACTTAGGCTGTGGTTTAGTAGGGTGCTCAATGCCTTAGCCAGTTCTTGCTGGAGATGGTGCAGAATACATCCTGGAATACTTTCAGGTCCCATGGAAGCTGTGTTTTTTGTCTTTGGATAGGACCTGTAACACTTGATCTATGGAAATGTGAGGTGCAGGACATGTATCGGGGATGTCAAAGGGGCCTTTGGGGTGGGGAACAGGGGTTAAAGTTTGCGCTGGACCTAAGTCAACAGGATCTGTGTAAGTGATGCTGTTAAGTAGTAATTCGGAACAAATGTGGGCTTTGCCACGGAGGTTCCTGATGTAACTGAAGAAGACTTTGTGGTTTCCCTTTGTTATGGAGGTCTGTTTCGATTTATAATTGGCCTTGGAGGTTTACACCAATGATCTAATTTGAAGCTAAGGAGGGAGTTTTTCCAATTGTACAGATAGATGCTTGTGTACTGCGTTGGCGTACTGTTCAGCATAGTTGTCTGCATTCTCTGAGGGGGGCAGTGGTGTGAAGCCACATATTACCCTCCCTTTGGAGGTTGTAGTGAGCTTTTGAAAAGTTTTTTAGCTTATGGCTGGGGGTTGAGGGGGAGAGAAACTTCGAATAAGTCAAGTCCGATCTGATCTCACCAGGGAAGAACATAGTATGGGAGTGGTGCATTAGTCACCCATGGTGGTAAGAACCAAGTCCAGACTATCTCCCTTTGAGGGGGATGGGACTAGTTGGTCTAGTGCATTCGAACTGATGAATCTGAGACAAAAACCATAGAGGAATGAAACAAAGATCATAGTGCAAAATGGGGCTCACTATGTCCTTAAAAGTATTACTGAGCATTTGTCCATCAGTGCTTTTAGACAACAATCCACTTCATGTAACACGCACGCAAAAAAAAGGCTCAGCCACATCTTTTCCAGGCACCCCAAAAATCTTTGGTTCTAAAATGATTGGCATTCCACTGAAATACCATTTTGACTGTGTCAACAGTTTGGATAAGAGAGAATTCCTCTGGCACACTACCCAGTTCCTTGTCTTTAAGACTTTTTGCATCCTTGGTAATAGGATTAGGCTGTGTCTGAATGTCAAAACTTGGGCTTTGGCAGAATAACCACTTTCCATTCTATGACCAAGATAAGAGAGGGTCATTAATGATAGTTGGTTTAATAGTTGATCCGGCAACTTTGTCTGCCTAACTTTTATTTTTTTTGGTGTTTGGGCATGTTTTTGGCCGGACCCAGCTGCCGATTGCAGTATCATTCAGGTAAGCAAGGGCATAGTCCTTGGTTTCCACAAGATTGTGATCCATCAACCTCTGCAAGGTTGTTAGGACAGTGTTCATCCCAGAGGGTATCTTTGTGAACTCGTACAACCTAGAAGTTGGAAAAGCTATTCTTTCCATTACTGCAGGTGTCAAGGGTTCTTTCCAGTAACCTTTCAACTGCTGTAAAGCTTCATCTGCTCTGGGCATGAGGTAAACCGATTTTGTGGCTATGCGGTTTCCTGTAGTCTGTGTAGAAGGTGGAGCTACCATCTTTTTTTGGGGACTCCTCAGTTACCTCAGATCAACGTGCCTTGCAATTCCTGTCTAAAGTTTGCTTAACCCGTTGAGGCACCTTAAGGGGATTGTTTAGGGCTGTTGGTGCCATGTCTGTATTGTGTTCCAGGTGTGTACACCCTGGTTTTATCAGTAAATGTCCTAAATTGCTGTACTACTACCTGGATCTCTTGAAGCTATATAGGGGATAATCGCTGTGAAAGGGCTTCCTCATCTATTGCAGTATCAGACTGAGAATCACTGAGATGGTCTACCACAAGATCCCCCTCTTGAATTTCTCATGTAATACACTGTGCCTCTATCATCGTAGAGCTTCATCACATTAATATTGTACAGTGCGTGTTCTCTCATTTCTGGCAAACTCTACCATGTAAACATTTAATTTAATAGTGAGAAGGAGACTTCATTTAGTTTGTTACAGGAATAAGCACGGTTATTTTTTTGCCTAGCAGAATTCTAGCTGGGCATTCCAGACCTGCTCCTGTGCTTGTGGTTAAGTACTGTGTGCCACCACCATGAGCTCTCCAAGCCTGGTCCTAACAGTTTTGTATATTCCACAACAGGTTTTGTGTTGGAATAGCAGTTGCTTTCCCAGTCATTACAGTTAGAGGTCTCCTTACTGTTTGACCAACCCTGCATTCTTGGGGCGTCTGTGTGAAAAGGTGTGGCAGAAACTGCTCCAACTCCTGCTTGAATTGGTCTGCGAATGTTTGTGTTTTTTTAACTTGTGGTTACTCCAGATGTTTCCTGTCCATGTCCAGTCTCCAATGCTAGCTGGCTTTCAAGGTCATCTGGGGATGGGCTTTACTGTCCTTTTTCTACATGCTGCACACCCCACAGCACCTGCCAGGATCTATTTAGTGGGCTGTGTTCCAGCTGCACATAGGCAGTTGTCATGTCTTTCCTGGGCATGTTGACAGGTGAAATTCCTTTTTTTTTAAGCTCCTTTGCCTGTTTCCTACTATTCTAACTTAACAAAAAATTGCAATCTTGTAGTTTCATTTACATTGAAAATGCAGGGGTAGACACCTTGTGGAGACTATTTGTCATGTTAAGTAAATCCAGTTGCATTTTCCATCAGTGCTATCAGTGTAAAATAGTATGTGGCAGATTTGGGGGGGGTGGGTGTGTTTTAAAGATGCATGTAAAAGCAAAGTGGTGTACAAGGCCAACAATGCTTGAATCTGCTGTATTTAATCATGCATTATTTGACATGGTCTCTTGAGTTGCACCACTGGTGTCAAACAGCACACAAATATGAATCCTTGTACAGTTCACAAAGTGTAGCTTGGCTTTGAGCATGTTGAAAGTATGCACCTTTGCTCTGGGTATGAGCCTGCAAACTCCCACATGCATGAATAGGCTCCCACACTTAACACCTCTCCAGTCAGTCTTTTTGGCCTAGCTCCCCAGACCCCCTTTTTCCACTATGTAGGTTTCATTACATTCCAGTGTTCATTTGACTACTGGAGTTTTACTTTGAATAATGTCTTAACTGTTACATGTGAAGGTGGTGTTTCCAGATAAGGCTGGTAGTAATCTCCAATACACACTCCTGGTCCAAGATACTAAACTGCCACCACCCAGTCACTGTTCACTTTTTATATCATGCCAGATAATTAATACAAATGGCAGTGTCATTGAGTCTGGCTAGTTAGTTGGATGCTGGCAGCTTGTCACTCATAAGCAGTACATCTCATCAGTAAATAAGAGCAAATGTATATATAAAAATAAATATGTAAAAAAGCAAGTGCATACATACAAATTAAGAGTGAGTTAAGCAGTAAAATTAAGAAAAATGGATTTTTGCAAGGAAATAAAATTCTTTGAAAAATTGATTACAAGAAGGAAAATCTGCCTAATTTTTTATTACTACTACAGAAAAGGTGTCTAGATATACTAACTAAAGTTAATTGCAGAAAAACCTAACTTGCGGATCAGTGCAGCTTTGTATAGCTTTTCTCAGCTGTTTAGTTTGTGTTTATTCAGACCACAGGTGTATCCAAGCAAAGTTCACTTTATAAACTGTGTCTGTTTACTTGCTTTTGGTTAAATGTCTGTGTAAATTTTCTAATTACAATTTTGCTGTCTCATTTTCTGAGTTTGGGAAAAGTCTCTGGTTAAGTACAGTGCCTATAGATCGGTTTGCTTCATATGTTGCACATTTCACATCTAGATAAAATTGCTGTTTCCTAGCAGAAGGACGCTACAGCTTTGGTTATATTCATTTTACATCAAAAGGTCGAGTTCACACAGCAGCCTATCACTGAAAATATATATTGCAGATTAAATCACTTAAATTTACCTGAGGCATGTTTTACAAGACTGCTCTGCAGCTCTGAGATGTTCCACTCTAACTCAGAAAACATCAGTATATTTTTGGATGGCCTGTAGAAGAATGTAAGTTGTAGGTATAATTATGGCTACTCGTCAAGCGGCAGCATGACCTGTAATCATTAAGATGACTCATCTTGGGACCAATTTGCTGTACTTTTACCACAATATTTGCCGAAACATTGTCCTTCCAGCAGTGCTTTTTTTAGGCCATGCCAAAGTGCTTCCAACATAGTAAATCAAAACCAAGAACATCTAAAGGTGTTACTGCTCAATGCTAGGAGTCTAAGCAAGAAACCACTCCTACAAACTCACCTCACCTTAGGGAATGCTGATATCTGAGCAGTCACTGAGATATGGTTTAAAGCTACGGAGAGACCACGCTGGCAGTGCAAGGTTACGATGTCTTCCATACATTTAGACCAGCTATTATACGGGGATTAAAGGTGGAGGTGACTTGATTAACATAAAAAATATATATATATACCCCAAGGCAGGTCAAATATGACAATACACTTGAGCGTCTCCATGTTGAAATCACCACAGGCAAACTTCCACAACACTTCCTTTCAAGGAAGGTAGGAGGGTGTTGGTTGATGCCCTTTTAAAGGAGGGGATGTGTTCCAAAGATGAGTTGCCCTTGAAAATGAGCATGGGTGTTGGGGAAAGGTAGTGGGTAGGTCATTCTTAAAAAAAAAAAAAAAAAAAAAAAAAAAAAAAAAATGTATGCACAGACAAGCCGAGCCCCCAGGATCCACAATCTGCCCCAGCAAAAACTAAGCAAGTCACGGGGAGGGTGTTGAAAAGTAAGTGGTAGACCCAGGTTGAACATTGGGGGTGGGTACTGGCTGCCAGGCTTGTAAAGATGAGGTCTGAGGGCACCAAAATATTCTTTAGACTGTTTTGGTCCACGTGGGAGAGGGACTGACGCAGCGTCATCTAGCGATGCTCTGCCAAGGATACCTGAACAGCCTCCAGTGGTGTCGGCTGCAGCCCCAGATGTCCATCAGTCTGTGCCTTAGCTCATTCATCCAGCAGCCTAAGCAGAATGAATTTCCTCAAACCTGTACAGGTGGAGTCTTCTGGGGAGTAGGGATCCCTCTGCTCTCCCTAGAAAGAGGACATGCAAGATGCAAGAAGAGGCACACATACTCCCTTGTGGAATTGCTCACATCTGACACCAAATTCGCAAGAGTTCCCTCTAGAAAGTGCCACAGTTGGTGAAATTGTGGAATTGATGAGAGAGATGGGATTGTGGCCTGTGCACCACCCTCTCAGGATAAGATGGAGTTTAAGGCTTATTATTCACCATCTACTTTGGGGATATTTCATCCTGCTTGACTGTCCAATAGGTTTGTTTGCCAGAGGACATGTCAGAGACCCGATTCCTATAGGCAATCTTGAGAAAACCTTAACAAAATTCTCTATCCCTGCAAGAATAGGTAGCACTGGTTGACATTGTCTGGTAGACTCCTAAGGTCGTAGCAGCAGCTATCAAGCGAGAGTTGTCAGATGAAGCAGCTGCTGCCTAGCAAGGAGTCTAGGTGTTGGGTAGAATGGGAAAAGTATACATATGCTGTGGCCACCTTTGTATTGAAGGCATTGAACTATGCCACACACGAACAGCTTCTGCCATTTCCAAACTGTACATGTAGCTGTTATAATGCTGCTGGAGTGGCCAGAGCTGCAGGCACAGTTATGACTGAGGCAGTGTGACTAGCCGTGTCTTTTTGACTTTGCAGACTATTTTCAGGCATCCTTCACAAATGCCCCATACAAATATCTCCTTAGTCTGCCCTGCTGTGAAAGAAGTTACTAGGGTGGTAGGAGGAAGGTGAAACTCTTGCTGCAAGTGTCAAATTTGAGACCCCTCAAAGATTATGCAACAAATCAGAAGGGATCCAAAGCCTTATGGTTCAGGAAGCCCCAGCATCAGCACTTGCATACCTTTGCCAAACACTAAGCTGGATATAATTTCAATATCTAGAGCAGCCTCCAGTCACAATTCTTAAGAGTATCCTGTCATGGTGCCACTTGGGTTTTCATATAACTTTGGATTCTGACCGGTCAAGTGGGCTATCAGTAGGATACTAAGGTACGTACTCAATATAATGCTGGATCCCTTTCAACCTGATTTGGCTGATAAAGCTGTTCCCCTACCAAATTGTCACCTCTTTCTGAAAGCCTGGCAGACAAGTATTGAAGCTGTTGTGCCCCTGTCATATGTTTCCATTATCTGAAAAGCTCTGCATCATAGTCTTCAAACCCTGTCCGAGAAGAATTAGTAAATAAGGGGTTCTGGGAGTGACAAATCTTAAAGGAACTTCAGGCCCTGTTAATACTCAAAGCCTGATCATCTGACTTAGCAGTACATTGCCCATCTGTCATTAGACAGACCAGGATAGAAGGAACCAGCATTATGAGCTTCTGTTTCTGAATTATAGTAATCCAGCGTACTCTTCTGATGCTCCGTTAATTTTATGAAATTTGGGGTGCAAAAAATGTCAGTTTTTGGTTTGATTTATCTGCCTGCAGTACTTTTGGCAACCTGCAAGTTAACCAGAGCTATTTCTGACATTTTTTCAGCCACAGATCATCTTGCAAGGGTAAATGCACTATATACGGACAGTCTTTTTGGAGATGATAGAAAACCAGGGTATGCAGAAGACCCATGCAGAGACTTTTGACAGCATGCATGTTTCTCCTAAGATAGTGACAGCAAGCTATAATTGGACTTTGTATTTGTGAGGCAGAGATTGTTACACTTTCGTCCTTCTGCCACGCCTGCTAATGTTCTGCAGTGTAGTTCTTACTTATGAATATGCAAAATAGGAGTTGATGGAAAAATTAGACACTGGGTACAACTTACACAGATTCTAGACCTTGATCATCTCATTCCCAGCAAAACTATATTTAGCAGTAAACTGAATCAGCCTGTATCTGTCCACTTTTTAGCACAGCCTTATGCCTTAATGTTAATCAGCACCCATCTAAATGTAAAAGCCTGTACATTTTCAGCAACATTACACAGATAAACCTCTGGGTATTTAAATAGAAAAATGATTGTAGAGGTGGTGGACCATGTGGTCACATGGCTCAAGAAGAGCAGCAAAGTTGTAATAATCAGCATATCAAAACGTGAATGCAATTCCATTTTTTAAATAATCTGTCATTTTCTTCCCAGTAGACTGAAGAAATTTGTCTTCCAGTGTTTTAATGATCACGTGAATTACCTATTCTGGGCTTGCTTTTAATGAAGAAAAATCTGTTGCCTTACAGTTGCTGTTTAATGTTGTGTTAACACCTGTCTAAGTTCAATACAGTATTTCTAGCAGGGTAAACAAATTCTCTTTTTCATGGTACCATTGTTACATTTATTTTTGATCTCCATGATCTGTTGTCCTGTACCTGTTACTTGTCAGTACTTCAGTGATGTACGACGTGAAAAGTATCTGCAAAAGTAGTTTCAGCATTTGACATGCTCTTTCAAATAAAAGTTTCTGCTGGGAATACTGGCATACCATCCTTTAATCAAATAGTTTGTTCCCCCACAGGGCACAGTCAGTGTTATACAGTGTCACTTTCATGCTTGGCAGTTTGTGTACTATTTACACGACCCAACTTCCGTATCAAAAACTCTGTTCCACTGTATATCTTGGGAAACCTTGACCCTCCGTTTGCAAAGCCTTGCTCTTCGTAAGCATCACTGTTTCAGTAGCCTAAGTTGTATAGGTTATGTTGTGCTAAAGACTTAGCTGTCCAGCTTCCAAAGTTTTGAGGGCACCTTCCATGTGTCTAGTCAGCTTGAGCTGACAGGTGTGGGCACCAATCCCTTCAGAACTTTCCTGCTGCCAAAGAGTGTGCTTTGTGGCCTTTGATCAATGGTCTGCTAATGCTGTTCTGTTGCTGGAAAGATAATGTCTCGGGGGGGGGGGGGGGTTTAAAGTACGCACAGAATTTTACTTTTTAGTCTTGAGTGAAGAATAACACTTCAGGATGTGCAGAGTACTGGTTTATTCCATACAAACAGCTGTGGGAGACTACCTATTCGATATTTCATGTCAGTCTCAGAACAATGAAATGTACATATTTTATATCTTGATGTTAAACATAACTTTTAACAAATCAAAATTTGTGCCCTTGTGCTTCTTGCTTAAAACTCCATGTGAACACTTGACAAATGTCTTTTTAAAACGGACCCGATCTTAAGAATCTGTTCAGCCTTGCAACATTTTGTACCAGTACACAGCATCCTTTACAGAAATCTTTGTAATGACCAACCTCCCCCCCCCTCCCCACACACACGCACACACACACCTGAGAAGGCCAGAGCTTTCAAAAGATTTTTGGAACAGTTTTTGTTTTCCCTCCCTCCATTACATTCTGAAAACACTTTGTTTAAAAAAAAAAAAAAAAAATAGTAACATCCCTTGCCTTCAATTTTATGCCAGTTCACTATAATGTGACGGTGAAGAGAATGCAGCTGTTAGGGGCATTTGAAGTATTCAAAAAATTGTATTTAGTATAATCGTGCATCTGCATTGCATTTTGTTTTCAACATAAACCTTTTGTTTGACTTATTTCTGAGGAAACTACAAATATGTATTTTGTGAAGAGTAATCATGGGACAGTATATTTTCCTGCAACAGACATCCTCATTTGACACTCTTAGTGACACACAATTGTATTTTAATTTTTCTTAACTTGATAAAATGGGCAGTATGGCATTTATCTACAGTGATTGATAATGAACCTTAAGGTAGATAAAAATTCAGATACTAATGGCATTTAATGTGCAGGTGAAGTTAAGCATTTTGTAATTACATCCTTTAGAACAGAAAATGCTAAACTAAAATAGAAATTATTGTAATGATACCTGGTGATATACTATTTTCCAGGTTACCAAATATACTGCCCAGCCATGTGTCTAATGGTCCATTGTTTAGATGTGCTGTCCAGGTCTTGGCCCTTGGCCCTCTTCCATGAAATTGGCTGACTTGTTCACCTTGATAGAAAATCCTTATATTAGTGACTGAGCGCAGATGACCCACCTTTTGCAGCATGCATTGTCACATGCCAGCCGATTTTGCAACACCATAGTTTGAATTTTAGTCATTTTTTGTTTTTCCATCCTGCTGTGATGTTGACGTATAGTTTGCTATCTCCTGAAGAATTTGAGCAAGCATGGTGATTTCAAGCATTGTCCTGTGCACTCCATACCCAGGACTGAAGATTGAAAATACTTGGTCTGTCCAGTGAATTGCCCATTTATTTCTGTCTGCCTGCTGGAGGGTTCTCCATGTTGAATAGTATGAGTAATATAGCCCACTAAACACAGACCAATTTGTAGGCAACCAGGGGGGGGGGGTAGGCATGATCACTGCAAATGTAGTAACAATTCTCTATCCTGCCCATGCCACGCCTCCAGTCATACATTTTTAAATGTACAGAGTTCAAGACACTCATGTCTAGTGTCATTGTTTTTGCTGGTTCCCATTGGTACAGTTCCATTTCTGGCATAGCATGTCTCAATTTGTAGTTGCAAGCTGAAGCAAGACAGCCTTCGAAGAGTTGGTCACATGCCAAGTTAGATTAGTGTCACTAAGATCCTGTTCAGATGTCACCTGTGATGCTGGGATTGGAATCATGGGAATCCTGCCTTAGAATGATGAGGTATATGCAAACCCACCCAACAGCTTGTCATATTAAGTCTACAGCTTATTGTTGAAGAACCAGCAGAAAACACGACCAGTTCGTAAAAGGAAACCGCAATAAAAACAAAGCAGAAAAGTACCTGCTATCACTGGATTCATCATGAACTGCTGTTTGAGTTCATTTTTTTCTTTAATTCTTTTCTAGGGTAGTGTTGTCCTTTGCACTTTGATCTTCCTTCATTGACATTGATTTGTCTAGGGCCCACCCACACAGGCCCCCTCTTTTATATACAGTGGAAAGAATGAATCCATGTTGGTAGGCCTGCACAGCGGACTGCAGTAAAGGTGAATACCTGAAAAGGGCCTTTCCACTTCGGGCTTAAGCAGTTCTCTCTGGAAAGTTTTAGCATAACCCCAGTCATCTGGCTGTAGTTGGTGATGGGACTGATCAGGAGGTTGAGGGAAGAGCTTCATTTCTCTGATACTACTGCAAGAAATGCTTTTTTTTTTTTTTCATTAAGATGATATAACATGTTAATTCTTCATTTGACAGAGTAGCTGGATGAGCCATGGGTGTCCCCATTAATATTTCATAGGGACTGTATTTCTTGTAGTATTTAATGTACCTCTCATCCTCATTAATACTAAGGGAAGTGCCTTGGGCCATTTAAGGTTTGTTTCAGCACGACTCTTTGAAATTTTATTTTTAAGGATCCTATTAACACACACTACTAATCCAGGTGACTGAATGGTTGGGATAGTGAAGACTCCACTTAGTTTTAAACAATTTGCATAGTTTATCAGGGAATTTAGTGGGTTGCCTGGTCACTGTTGATAGTACAAGGTACACCAAATCTAGGTATAAAATGAAATATTTATTTAACTAACTGTTACATAATCTGCTTTGTGATAGGAGTAAGCTTCCATCCATCCTGCAGAAAGCATACAAATCACTACTAGTACATCAGTTCTGTGGCTCTGCTCGACAGTGGCACAGGAAAATAATTTTCTTGGGTGGCAAAAGCCAGAGTACCTTTTTGGCTGGGCTTGTATAGGCCCTAGGGCCGATAGCCTAGTACCTACGTATGAACCTACATATTGTTCATAGGTAGGTACTAGGCTATTGGCCCTAGGGCCTATATAAGCCTAGCCAAACGGTACCCTGGCTTTTGCCACCCAAGAAAATAATTATCCTGTGCCTCTGTCCAGCAGTGCCACAGAAGTGATCCCAGGGGTGAATTTCCCATTTCCTATCCAATTATCAAGATTTTTCTTGGAGTGCTAATGAGCTTTGTTTAATATAGATAGGTAGTTTTGTTCCAGAGTATGAGAAGTCTCTGGGACAGGAACCTATCCCTCCAGCAAGTTCTGTTTATTGTGGTGACAAGGTTTAGGTCCCTAGAGCGTGTAGCTCGGAGGGATTGGGATTTCTTTAAGTGGAGCATGTCCAACAGCTCTGGGTTTGACATAGCTTTGTAGGTTAGGCAGAGATCGTCTCTGAGTAGGCGATATGCGACAGAGAAAAGCTGGAGTTTTTTGAGACTGTCTGCATAGGTCATCTGTTTGAGGCTGGTAATCTTCTTTGTGAGGTATTTCTGTGGACTTTCCAGTTGATTTGTGAGGTACATACCAAAAGGGGCGTTGTACTCTATAATGGGTCTGAGTGATGAGTAGAGGGGAACAATTACCTCTTTTCCTGGATGAGAAAACTTTTGTGATGGTGTGCCACGTAGAAGGAATTCCTGACTACTGTTGCAATGTGATTATCAAAGGAGAGACTACTGTCCACCTGTGTCCCAAGGTCTTTCACTTTCGGTGTTAAGTAGGCTGCTGCCTATGTTGGTAGTTCATGGGTACAGAGTTCTCATCAAAAGGGATGACAGTGCACTTTTTGGCATTGAGCTTGAGGTCATGGCGCCAGGCATCTGTGTCACTGACATCCTTTTGTAGGATGTCCATATAGTTAGGAGTTTTGATTATGGCTCCTAGTTTGCAGTCATCTGTGAACTTTGTTAGCCAAAGATCTTCTGTGTTAGCCTGTACTTCAGAGAAGTAGATACCAAACAGGAGAGGACCTAGGACTGAACCCTGTGGTACTCTAGTTGTCACTAGTCTGAAGTTGGATTTGGAGTCTGCTACTTTCACAGTGTGGGTTCTGTCAGTGGGCCATTTGGCAACCCATCATGTGACATAGGGATTTGTACCTAGTTTAGTGAGTTTATTTATAATTTCAGAGTGGGGGATGGTGTCAAGCCTTGGCGAGATCTAGATAGGCTGTGTGAACCACCTTACCCTCATCTACAGCTTTGGGGACAGCTTCAAAGAAGTTTATAACTGGGTATGGTCCAGATTTTGGAGATTACCAATGTCATTGTTTAAGTACTATGATACGTTGTAAATTGCAAACTTGACATCTGAACAAAGTCAAAACTCTACATTAACAAAAGGTCACCAAGATAGTGGTAAGCATGCAACGCTGATGTTTGCTAGCATGATTGTCTAAGCATATTACAGTTGTTAACATACGGAGGTGTCAAATAGACATGAGGGGCATACCAACTTCAGGTAATTTTATTAAATAAAGCTTTCTGAACCTGCATGGGCTGGTAAATGATATGCTGTTACTGGGTAAGGTAGCAGAGAGGCAGGTGCTACCAGTCTGCCATCCAATGTCGCTGTAACCTATCGACAGATTTACAGCATCCATCCTTAAGCTACATTTGAACCTCTCCCTGTGATGCTTTATTTTAAAAAGCTGATATTCTCTTAAAATCAAACTCATCATAACTGCTGGTCTTGCAATGACATCACATGAAAGTTTGCACAAAGTCCTTCTACAACTTGCTTATCAGCTTGGTCTGCCTAATTATTTTCCTTTGAGACCGTATCCATACCCCTCTGGGCACTACTGCTGTCTACGTAGTAAGAGCCTCTAATAAGGCATTTACGTATGTAGAATTTTTAAGTTCCTAATGGGGTTAAGAAACCTCTCTGCTTCCAAAGTTGCCCAAAGTCATGCACTATGCAAAAGGCGTAGCAACTATCTGTGTGTATGTTAGCAACTTTATTTTTGGCTAACTGACAAGCCATTAGCTGAGCTACCTGTGCAGAATAAACACCCACTAGTCTTTGAAGCAAGACCTCATTATTGGTGCAGACAGTATCCCTGCGACCAGATTTCCACTTTGGTCTCTTCACCGGAACCATCGACAAATGGATCTAGTTCAGCATTGGGTATAGGAGTGTCCTTTGTCATTCCTAGGAGAAAACACAGTCCTGCTCTTCACCATCCTCAGCTGTAGGTAACAAAGATGCAGGATTTAGAGCAGGACAGTGTATGAGAGAAATGGATGAATCAGAAGTGCAAGTTCATATTTAGACATGCAGTCGAGAGGGGTTGAGGTTTTATTCAAGTAAGAATCCCGAATGAGGGGCAGCTACTCTAAGATCCGGTCCGAGCACTAGTGATTGCGCAAAATTGACTAGAATGGCAGCAGCTGCCACTGCCTTGAATCTGTTGCAAAGGGATTTTCAACATGTTTAAAGTGCTGTACTATAACCTAGTGGGACGATAGTTGTCCCCATGTTTTTGTGCAAGCACTCCATGAACAAACGCTTTCATTTTATGACAAAATAAAATGAAAGTCCTTCCATAGTCTGGTAACCCTAAAGCTGGGGCAGTAAATAAAGCTTGCTTTAAATTCTGAAATGAGGTTTCCTCTTCACTATCCTAAGGGAAGGGCTCGGTGCATCTTGTTTTAAGATTTGTCAAATGTTTACCAATTTCTGCATAGTTAGAAATCCACTGTCTTGATAGCCTGTCATACCCAAGAAAGATCTAAGCTGACGCTGAGTAGTTGGATGTAGGGCTTTAGCTATTGCCTCAGTACAAGATAACATCTGCCTGCTATCCTGAGATATCAAATGACCAAGATAACATACCTGCGGGTAACCATAGCTGTAATTTCTCCCTTAACACCTTGTGTCCTTTCCCTGCAGGGATAGTTAAAAGATGTAGGGTATCTGCTGGGACTGTTGGAAAGAATCACATGCTATTAATCTAGATATTGCACACTAACAAGATAAAGGGGTCCCTTTTTACTGGTCTGTACTGCCTTCTTAACCTCTTACATGTTGTAGCAACTTCTTAGCATCCTGTAATCCACTTGATGCTGACTCCTTTTTCCTTTTAAGAGCTTCAGTATACCAAAAATAAAATACTGCCATTTGTTCCCCACTTCGTTTTTTTGTCTTTCGGCTTTTCCCGGTTAGGGTTCGCCACAGCGGAACTCCGGTCCGCTAATGATTGGCAGTAGATTTTTACGTGCTGGCTTGCTGGGCCTAACGCACAACCTTCAACGAAGGAAGGCCCATTCACGCATGTCAACACACAGAAGACGCTCTGAGAATCGAATGGGCAACGTCTAACTGTGAGGCGACAAGCTACCACAGCACCACCACCAGTATTTCTTCCAAATTCCCTTCAGTTTCAATAATCTGTCCTTATAGTAAGTTCCATTTAATGGAAATACTTTACCAGGGGAATTTTTAGTAGGCTGAAACCACTCGTTCAAGTACTTAGAAACTCTCTCTCCCATAATTGTGGTGCATAAAATATGCTGGTATTCCATTTACAGTGATCTGATCCTGGTTGCTTAACTTTGTTCACATTTTCTCGACTTGCCTTGTAGGTCTTGGATCCTGGTAATTCAGAGGAAGAAAAATTACATCACACACCGTTCAGGGAGGGAAGGGTAGGGATGCTGTCATTGTTCAATGAGAGGAAAGGTTTTGATCAGCCTTTTCCCACAGCACCCCCTTGCTTTCATCCTTTCACGAGCTCAGAATTTACAGGTCCAGCATTGCAATCAGGATAATGGGGTGGATAGGTAGTGTCCAGAACTGGCCACTCTGGACCATTTGATGGTACTTTCACACAGTTGCACCTACGTCCCAGCGTGCTTTTGGGCTCATGGACTTGAATTACCAGCACACACACCTATGTGCTGGCATGCTATAGGCTCATTAATTTGATTAACCTTAACTTTTTCCTTTCCTTTTTTTATTTTCACTTGTACGTTAAACACATCTCCCATGCCTCTTACCTTAATTCTGAGGTTACCACCCTCAACACAAGGTGCGTCATGTTTATTAATGTGTGTGCATACAACAAAAAAACTCATTTTCTGTGGGGCTCTGCTACTGTTATTTTACATATACCCAACAAGCAAATTTTGTCATTCAACAAAACAGTCATACATTCATTCCCCAGTTATCTAAAAGAGAACATTTTCCACAAATTCATTTCCCCATTTTTAGCCTAGTATGTTTGCATACCCTGAATAGTTAAGTATCTGAATCTCTCTATTCCATACAAAACTGTGTGGAATTCACAGAACAACTTTCTGTGCTGGGCCCTTGTAATTTTTCCACACTGACCCGCAGCAATACAGAGGTTCAGATCATGAGCACGGCACCAAATGTTGGTACACACAAGAGTTTTACCCTTTAGTCTTGAGTCAAGAATAACAATTCAGGATGTGCAAAGTACTGGTTTATTCCATGCAAACGGCGCTGGGAGACTACCTACTTAAAATTTCATGTGTCTCAGAACAAAGAAACCTACACATTTTATATATTAGATCTGAAGTAGGATATTCATTTGTCTGCAACCTGTCCCCAAAAGACCTGACAAAATCTTTAGCCCGCCTTCTGAAAACAGGACCCATTGGAGGCCTCCTGTAGGATGCCATGTGATGTTGATGGCGCGCCCACAAAGAGGGAACTGTCTAGAGAGTCCCTCAGTCACCCACCGGAGCAAGGAGTCTCGATGATGCACCGCTGCGGAAGCGGATGTTCAGCGTTCGCCACCTTTTTCGGAGGAGCAACTGAACTATTTTATATAGAGACTTATTCGGATGCGCGTAGACCATCCAGAGCACGCTTCGTCTCAGCCCGAGTTTTCGAGGAGTGGGACACAGAGCAGGCACTCCACCACCCAAGGGTAACTCTAGCTCACCACATGCGGCTACCAACATCCTAGCGGACAAGCTCAGTCGCGCTCATTCTGACCCTACACGAGTGGTCTCAATTGTCAAGAAGGGCGGGCATATATATTCGCAGTGGGGAACTTCATCATCGATTTTTCTCCCTCAAAGGGTGTTCATGCCCATTCAACCCGGCAGTATCTCTACCTCAGCAGCCTTCAAGGCTAGGATCTGATGATATTTGTGCAGCAGCTACATGGGCTTCGCCCCTCATATTTATACATTTTGGATCTTGCATGTTGCAGACAAATGAATATCCTACTTCAGATTTAGAAGTTATGTACTCACCATGGCCCATCTGGAGTAGGTGTATATTTTTGTGTCTGCAATCCCGCGCTCCCTCCCCCCTGGCTTTTCTTTCCGCTATTACTGGTTACCCCGATCTGAGGTCATGAGGGTAGAGCAGGGCATTATGGGTGAGGGAGGCTGAGAGCTGAGAGGAGCTGGAAAGATCCATAACCCACAGGTTGCAGACAAATGAATACACCTACTCAGATGGAACGTTATGGTGAGTACATAACTTCTAATTTCATGCCTGCAGAACTGACGTTACATAAATTTTAAATAAAAATTTGTGCCCTCGTGCTTCTCCCTTAGAACTTTATGTGAACACTTGACAGGTATATTTTTAAAACAGACCACCTAGTCTAAGAATTTGTCCTTCGGCCTCGCAACATTTAGTACCAGAACACATCATCTTTTACAGGCATCCTTGTAACTACCCATCACGGCCTGAGAAGGCCAGACCTTACAAAAGGTTCTTGACATACTAGTTTCAGAATGCAGTAGAGGGTGGAAAGAAGACACTGTTAAACATAACATCCCTTGACTCCTTCAGCACTTTGCCTTCAATTTTCTGGCAGTACAGTATAATGTGATAGTGAAGAGAGAATGCAGCTGTAAGGCATTTGAAATAAAAAGCTATAACTTATGTGAAACTGTATTTTGTATTTGCATAATATTGGTTAAACAGAGCCCCCCACTGACACTCTTCAAGCGTAATCTGGATAATTGGATGGGGAATCGCAAATTCATCCCTGGGGTTTTACCTGCACCCCTTCTGGATAGGGGTAGCGGGTGTCGAGTCAGGTCTGTTAATAGCATTCTTAAAAGTTGAAAATACTTGGTTAGGCTTCCAAGGGCCTTGGGGACCATTAACCTAGTAACCTCCTATGATTCATACATCTATATTGCATTTTCAACCTAAACATATAAACACTTTATTTGATCTTAGTTTGTGAAGAAACTACAAATTAATGAGCATTTTGTTAAGAATAATCATGAAGCAGTATATATTTTTCTGTAAGAGGGGCTTATGACAGAAAAGCTACATTTTCTGTGAAATGTAGCCATGCTAGAAGATGCTTTTTAATGGTGGTCACACGACTTCTGTACATTTAAATGTTACTTTTTACTTTTGTGGTACAAGTTCTTTAACTTTAGTCTTTTTTTCCCATGGTAAAAGTGGATTTATTTCTCATTTAGAGGAATGGGTAAGCTGTTTTACTGTGTTTAAACGTGGGGGGTAAAAGTGACTTGTTTAATTTCTCCAAGGCTTCCTTGGGAATCTGACATCTCTTTTCGGCTTGACCTTGAAACAACCTTCCAGTTCTGTGGTAATACCTTCTTTCAGCCACAAAAAGAAAATTAAGCAGGCTGATAAAGTGATGTAGCCACAGGTGACTGAGCTGTGGCCAAAGCTAGTGCCTTCGACCACTCATCTTTTTCCTTTGGTTCCACTGGGTGTAGTCCCTACAATCACCATGGACTTTGGGGTTTGACATGTCCTCTGTGACTGTTAGAATGCTATTTTTGGGCAAGGGGGAGAACTGTTAGTCCTAGGAGATAGGGCAAAGAGTAGCTGGCAAGCTGTGCCCACCCCCAGGAAGGTGTTTGCAGGGAAAAATCTTTTCAGAAATTCCTGTCAAAAAGAAAAACTTGACCGTTTCTTGTCCTGTCTCACCTGCTCTGGACAGGTGTAATTTATTGGGCATGGCTCTGGGTTTAGTGCACACTCTTGACCTTATATGGCCATTTCCAGTATGAAAAGGAGATTCTTATCTGAAGAGATTCAAGAGCTTGAACCTAAAGTGTTTCTGAATATGCATATTGTGTTGTCTTCCCATAATTCTGAGGAATGTGCTTTGGCAAGTACCTTTGAAGTTTTTTTCTCAAACTATTTTTCAACATGAGTCCATAATGTTTTAGTCCCACAGGAAGTATTTGTTACAATTGGATTTCCCAGGACCTACTATTACAGCCTGCTGCTTGGGGGGAGGGGGCAGAAAGTTTTTATACACCTTATCCCAGATATGACCAAGTAGCTGTTGCCTTAATGAATCCAGCTGCTGCTGAACATGATTAGTACTCATCCCTATCATTCTGACGAGGGTGGGGAGACTTTTTGAGTGTTTTGGGGCGATGTATTCTTCTGCAATGCTTGTGTTTAGGATTAATTGTAAGGCTTATGCTGAAGTTGGGGCATGCCACTTGTGAAAATGAGTACTGTTTTAGCAACGGTTTCCTTTTGAGAGGTCTGCTTTGTATAACTTGGTCTCTTCTGTGTCTAAAGTGACTACTCATTGCTTGAAATGTACTTATGACTGCTGCTGCCACTGGAGGTAGTTTTAAGGAGGTTTGCCTAAGTTCTCAGAACCTCCCAGATGTCAATGACATTTTGAATTCCCTGTTGGCTATAGAACTAGTTTTTGAATTTTCTGCTGCAGATGCCATAAAAAAAAGTGAGGGGGAAAGCTGGTTTGAGGGATCTCTCGGATTTTTCAGCTCTCTTTTTTAAGTTTACTCAGGGATTCAAAGTTCCCTCTACTATTTACTGTAAAAAGCAGAATAAACAGTCCCAGCAATCTGATGGTAAGCAGATGGTTAAAAAGCAGCGTCATGGATGTTCCAGAAAGGACTGTGGGAATCCTGCAGAAAAGGGCAGTCTGTCTGAATGACTGTATAAGGGAATCCTCTTCCTCGTTCTAGCCTGGCAGTCCTTTCATCCTTCTAGAAAGTCTGAACCTGTTTCTTTGGCCGTCTGTTTTCTTGGATAACGGTTTTGAGAGTAGTCCATCAATGTTACAAGTGGCAGTAGGAATGCCTCCCTTTTTTTGGGATTCCTCCTTACCTGCCAAACATGCTTAGGTGATGGAAGGAACTGTCCTACCTCCTCAGATAGGGGAATTTTTTCCAGGCTGTTATTGGTGCCAAAGAAAGACTATTCTTGCAGATTAGTTCTTGATTGTTCCTTTTTAAATTGGTTTGTGATTGTACCAAAGCTCAAAATGCTATCTCCACAACTTGGTACCCCTTATTTGACATTTTGCAGTTTCTTGTCATTAAATGTAAGACTCCTTTAATCACGTAGATCCAAATTTCAGATGCTATGGTTTTGTCTGGATCACATTGTCAGTTCTCTGCATTAGCCTTTGGTCTTTCCTACTGCTCCTGGGGTATTCAATGTGTTTGGCTTCTTAGCCTGCTGCAGAAACTGCAAGGTATTCATGTATTCAGACAAGTTGCTTATCTTTGTGGAATAGTTTCAAAGTGTCAGGAATGTCACTTGGGTAAAGCATCCACACAGGCTGGGATTCCAAGAGAAGTTGCAGAAGTCTACGAGTTCTTCTCGCAGGATTGTTTTCCTGGGGTGTCTGCTGGATACATCAGTTCAAAGAGCTTTTTTCCACAGGAAAAATTGATCTGTATTAAGATATATTCATGGGTTTTTCCCAAAGTACTGTCTCAGCAGTGGAATTCCTCTGGATTCTTGGTCTCATGGCATCTATGATACTAGTCTTTTTGCAAGACTCCATGAAAAAAAAAAAACTGATTCTTGAAATGTCTTGTCCCAGCATCAACATCCCCTTATGTTTCAAATTCCAGTTTGGGATTTGTTCATAGATTCATAGATTAATATTAGGCTAACTGCCCTTGTTGGCCATTTTAAGCCTAGCCAGTAATCCCATATGAGAGTCAAACCCTGCACCTTGTGTCTGTAAGGTAAAAGGGGGAGTGTGTGGTGGAGTCACCAGATTTCTAAAAATCCATGTCTAGTCTTTTCCATGGGGACTAGTGTTTGGGGTTAAATGTGCAAGGTCTTTGGAACAAAAACACGTAAACATAAGAGATGTTGGCTTTTATAAATGCCCTATTATGTCAAACCATCTGTGGTCCCTGGGACTGTTTCAAGTGTAGATCTGCCTTCCTGGCATTGTTCTCAGGGCTTTAGCATCCCCTCTCTTATATGAAAGTTCTGAAGGGTTTGGCGCCCAAACCCGACTTTAGTAAGCTCAGTTCGCGTTAACTGATAGTTTGGGTGTATGCAAGGTGCCCTGAAAACTTTGGAAACTGGTTGGGTATGTTGTAATCAGGCTATAATTTATATGGCTTGGGATACTGCAGCAGTGATCATTTGAACATTTACTGTTGTGATAAGTTTACTTAAACTGCTGTAATTTCAGTTTGTTGCAGAGCCTTAACCCAGCTGAGCATTTTTGGATGCTGCACTTTAAAGTACAAGCAAGCTAAAAACTTGCCCATGTTCTCCCGCAGCTGCTTGAATTGTATCCTCCTCGGGCTACTCGCCTAACCTTCACAGCTTCTCCTTATCCTGGTTAAACTATTACTGTGTACACCTAAACTTTTGCCTGATTATTTTTTGCAATTTCTATCCGTATACAGAGTGCTGTGGCAATTTAAAACCTGAAACTTCAAGCCCTTGAGATCCTCCCCTTCTTTCAAAATACTAGCATTTTTATTTTATTTCTATGTTTACATTTACTCTTTCTAAATCACCATTAACCGTAAGTTGCAAAGCATTAAATATTGTGCAGTACTCCATAAAACACAGAAATGGCCTAGGAATGCCATACTGCTGGACATTTCATCCATTGAAAGATTGCCTTTTTCCCCTGTCTTCATTAATTGCTGTAATTTTAGTATAGCATGAGCATAACTTTTGCCAATTTAATGCACAGTTGAATCCTTCTCTATGCTGGCAGTTGGAAGCTACTACTGGATTGTGGGCATCCATTTGTTGCCCATCTGTAGTATTCAACACTGAGTCTCCTGGAACCCAGAAGCTTTCTCCCTTGACATATGTCAATTGCAGTCGCAAATTGACATCAGATGAACTGTTTACACTAGTCTTCATTTATCCTTAATGCATGGGACTCTGTTCCAATCCTCGGAACTGGGTCGGCTCTTATAACAAGTTCCTTCCCAGAATGCCGCTCTCTAGATTACCTCAGATCTTGTTTGCTGCTCCTCTGCATTGGACATGTCAGCTGAAATTCTTTTGAGCTAAGTGAAATTGTCTTGTTTACTTAACTTTTTGAAAAACCTTTCTGGAAATCTTTCCTAAGTCTTTAAGTCGTCTTGACTACCCGGACAATATTTTTCCTGCTGTCAGTTTTTCTTCTAGTATCCTTCTCTCTCTTACACTTCGGTGTTCTTTCTTACCTTTGTTAGTAGTTTTTTCCTGCTTAAAACAAAAAAGCTCAAGTTCTAAGTTTTCTTTGCGAGTGAGACTCCTGTGAAGCTTTTGTACCTCGTGGTACTTTTCCTTCTGTCGTTGGTAGCTCCTGTCATTTTCTCTCTATCATCTGGTAGTTCTGGCCTGTGTGTGCATGGGTTTCACTTGGTGTCTAGTATTATGGTAGATAACGTTAGGCACTACAGGTTTCAAGCAGTGCCGTGATTGTGGGAAAAAAATGCCCAATTCCAGTGGGCATATGGGGTGTGTATATTGTTTGAGCCTGGTGCACTTGCAGGAGGATTGTGCCATTTGTCATGGTTTGTCACATGGCCCTCATAGAAAGAAAAAAAAAAAGCTTTAAAGGGCCAATTAAAACTACTTTTAATGAGGCTTTGTTCAGTCAGCCAGGGGAAATCAGTCTGTTTCCTCACCATCTTTCTCCTCTTCCTCGATAGTTGATTGGGTAAGAGGTTTCTTGGTGCCAGTGTCCTCTTCGTTTCCGGCATCGGAGACACCTAAATTTTCTGTCCCCTCGCATTCAGTGGAACCTAAGATTAGCACTGTGGCACTGCAAAGGTTACGGTGTCTTTGGTGCAAACTGTGGTGACCCCCACCACACCGAAGGTTTTGGTGCTGATTAATTATGGAGCCAACCTTACAGGTGCCAGCCCCTTCCATGGTATCGTTTGTGTCCTTAGAACCAGAACTCTTTCTTACCTAGGACTAAGTACTCCCCCTCAGTGGATCCCTTTGTGGAGCATCTCCCAAGCCCCTTTTTAGAGACCTAAATCTGTCAGTTTTTCTGTTCGTTCTTCCAGGAGTCTAACGGAAGTAGGTGTTGGTGTTTCAGCTCCTTGTGGCTAAGGGTCTTGCAGATTCTTCCCAGGTTTTATTCCTTTCTGGAGATACGACCTCTCTAAGGATTCCACCGATCAGCCTTCCTCTAACCTCACCCTAGGCCTTAGACCATTACTCAGATTCCCCTGATTCCAGCTGTCCTGACACTAACTTCTATGCCTTCGTCTCCAGTGTCTGCCTTGATTTCCTCAGTTCTTTTGGATCAGGAGGACTCCTGGGGTTGTAGCTCTGCTGCCGGCTCCAAGGGACATGGTTCGGCTCAAATTTTCTTAGAGCCATCTTTCTTGTAGCCTTGGCAAATGCTGGCTCTTCCCTGGCTTCAGCTTCAGTGGCGGTCTTATCAAAGTGGGGTGGGACCACGTTTCCGGGTTTGTTTCTTGTTCCAGGCTCTCATTCCTCTTTGGGGGGGGGGTTGCCTTCCCGGTAATGGAGGGGGCATTGGCCTCTGCAGGTTCTCAGCAGGTTCCCTCCCTCTCGGAGCATTTCTCCTGTGACTCACTTTTGCCCAGACCTTCTCCAACCTCAACACCCAGACAGCGAGCACCAGAATTGCCGGATACCCCTGCACAGGGGCTTATATCTTCAGATTCCTCCACAGAGCTTCCCACTGAGGTACCTCAGAAGAGGACACGTAAGAGGAAACACCTAGATTCCCTAGTGGAATGTGTCAGAGGACATGGACTTCGATGGAGAGGGTTCCCCCTGGGTCACCCCCAGAAGATGTCTTCTTTGGAGACATTCTTGTGTTATTAAAGCAGAGTAGTGGCTGGAAGCCGAAAGACTGTTCCTCAGAGGAGTGTGTTCCTGCAAGCTTTTGGTGCTCGCCAGTCCTCTTGGGTGACCCCTGCCTGCTTGGCTATCTTAAGTTGATTGCACAGTGTGCATTGAAGGGCCCCCTGATTCTGTTGAGCAAATCCCCAGATCATCGAATAAAATTCTCACTGCACCAGAGGGCCAACAGTTTTGGATTAAGAGGTTAGCAGTAGATTGAATGGTGGTTGACACAGCCACAAAGAATGAACTGGCAGAGGAGAGCTCCACTATTCATTCTGTCCAGGGAGATGGACATGTTTGAGAAGTGGGTATACTCTTCATTGACCTTCCCTTTACTTTCTTTGAACTACATGGCACACTTTACCAGACTTCAGAGGGATCTGATCAAGGAGCTGTCTGATACCCTTGCAGGAGTCATGTTTGAGGATGTACAAAATAAAGTTGCCTCCCAGCTGGCCAGCCTGGAGTCTTTCCAACTTGTCCATGAGGCTCATTGCACATGCAGCCGAAGGGATGACTAGGGCAGCGGGTTCTGGCATTGCCATAAGGAGGCGTGCCTGAATGTGTTTGTATGAGTTTGCAGAACCATTTAAAGTCTGTTTGTTAGTGCTCCCATTGAATCATCCCTGCTTGGCCCCAAAGTCAGAGACACGTTGGCCTGGTGGGAAAAAATGGAAAAACCCTTTCTGCAGTGGGTGTGCATTTTTCTGCTCTGCAACTGTCCTTTTCTAGGAACCAGAGAAGTGGGGAAAGTTTGGTTCAGGAAATCCCCAAGGGCTTTTTCAGAACACGAGTGGCATTGGCTCACGACTGGGCAGAGTGGGGAGTTCCAATGGAAGATACCCTCGCGGCAGAAATAGCTTGCAGAATCTGGATTCAGGGATTCCTTTTCAGGGAACACCCTACCAACGGTTCTGAAGGGAAGCCTGATTGCTTGCCTCTGGAGGCAGTTTGGGGAAGATTGCACCCACTAGACTGGCAACAAATGACTACTGATACTTGGGTGTGAAGGATCATTACCAGAGGATACAACATGCCCTTCATTCTTACCCCAAGATGGGCAAAAGAATCCCCGATGTACCACCCATTCAGAGGGATCAGGCAGCTCTGGATATTCAAAAGCTGTTAGAAAAGTCAGCCAAGGTCCCACCATATCAGAGAGGATCTGGATTCTACTCTATTCTTTGTGCCAAAAAAAGACTGGGGGGACGGGACTGGAGACCAGTTTTGGATCTCAGCCTTTTGAACAAGTTTGTTCAGTGGGCAAAATTACGGATGATCATGATCGTCTATTCTACCATTCCTAGGAAAAGCCAATTGGATGTGCTCTGTAGACCTCCAGGACATGCATCACCACAAAAAACTGGACAAACACTCCAGAAGGGAGTCATCAGTTCAGAGCTGTGCCCTATGGTTTCAACATAGCCCCCAGGTTGTTCAAGTGTATGGCAGTAGTAGCAGCTCGCTTGAGACTGGATGGATTCGGTGTGCTTCCATATCTGGATTATTGGCTCATCACTGCTCCCACCAGGCATCTGCTAGAGCAGTCAAGAGACTTTATTCTACACACTTGTGCTAGTCTGTGTATTACTATGAATCACACAAAATCCCAACTAAGTTTGACTCGAGTTGGCGTTTACAGGGGCTTGTCTAATACTACCTCTTGCATAGCTTCACTTCACAGGTTGTAAAGGATAAGGCCCCAAGTGAAAGCTATTCTGTCCAACGGCAGGGTTCCCACTCTACTAGTTCTACAAAACCCTAGGATCCATGGCAGCGGCCATCATGCTGGTCCTGCTAACAAGACTTCACATGAGACTTCTGGAGTGATTACTTGCTTCCCAATGGTCCATTCAAAGTCATTCCCTTATGCAGCACATCTGTATCACCAGTTGCAAGAAAGACTTATCCTGGTGGATGCATTCAGAGGTAATTCTCCTGGGCCAACCTTTTGTTCCGCCTTAGCCCAAGGCTATAGTGACCACAGACTCCTTCCAGATGGGATGGGGGGGACATTATCTGGACAGAACAGTCCAAGGCAATTGGTCCCAGATAGAGGCTGACTTGCATGTCAGTGTTCTGGAGTTGAGGGCAGTGCTTGTAGCATTGCAAGCCTTCCAAGCTGCCCTTTCTCTGGGAATGATTGCTATTCAATCGATGTCGGTGGTCTGGCGCATCAACAGACAGGGCAAAACCAAGTCTTACCCCCCTTTGTTGAAGAGCTGCGAGTCTGGCAGTGGGCGAATGTCTTCAAACTGTTTTCTGATAGCAGTGCACATTCTGGGGAGCTGTAACGTGATAGGTTGAGCAGATGTATTCTCCTGCCTCACGAGTGGTTTCTCAATCCCAGCGGGGCGAAGGAGATTTTTCTATCACTGGGGCCAGCCTTGCTGCAACCTGTTTGCGTCACTCCAAGTGCAGCAACACTTTGCCCTAGTCCCTCTGTCAGGGTCCCACAGAGATGCTGTCCTTCACAACTGGCCCTTAGGATTGCTGTATGACTTTTTACCCCCAGTTTCACGAATACCTCCTTTCTTGAAGAAAGCAATTGGGTTGAAGAGCAAGATGATCCTCATTGTGCCATTCTGGCCTCTACAAGTCTAGTTCCCCTTTCTTTGGCTTCAACCCAGTTCACTGTCCATGGATTCTGAACCCAGGTTCAGACCTGTCCCATCCAGAGACTAATTCACCCCAGTCTCAGAAACCTCAAGCTTATAGCTTGGTTCCTCCAATTCCATTGCTCGCCAGGCAAGGTGGCTTGTCTTGAGCCCGAAAAATTTTGTTGGCTTCCCATAAGCCTTCCACTAGGAGACTTTTTTTTTAATAAGTGGAAAAGATTTTCGTTTTGGGCCCGTGAGAAGGGTAATGAATCCTTCTCTGCACCAGTTGAAAAGGTGTTGGAAAATTGTTTTTTGAGAAGGGAGCTGCTATTTCCAACTTCCATGATTGTTTTGAAGAGCATTCCCTAATCTCCCACAGATTGTGCATAGTATTTATGAAAGGAACCTTGTGCATAGTATTTATGAAAGGAACCTTGTGCATAGTATTTATGAAAGGAACCTTGATGTTAAAACCACCTTGTAAAGATCCTCTTGTTCGTTGGGATCTCAATATGGTCCTACAGTCATTTGTCCATTCCCCTTTCGAGCCAGCGGCTAGTTGTGATCTTAAGTAGTTAACTTCATTTGATCATCAACCTGTGGGTTTCAGATCCAATTCGGATCCGAGCCGGCAGCTTACCAAGCTTAAAGATCTGCGCTCCAAGCTCCTCCCCTTACCCATACTACACTGCAACCTCCTTCCAATCCTATCTCGTTTGCCACGGCTTCGCCAAGACGGGATCTCTGAGCTCCACACAGGTAAAGTGGGATTTTTCATCATACTTTATCGACACACACACTAACAAAGCACCCAGCTAGTTAGTTTTTTCCCTTGTTTACCCTTGGGTTACTGTAATTAAAAAAAAAAAAAAAAAAAAAGTTTAAGGTTGTAAACTTTCCCCTAGTGTAGGCCTCACCTTCCTGCCCTAGGCGTGTGTGTGCACATTTGGCTAGTTAGCCTTGATTAGTGTAGGGTGGCTATGTCGGAGTCTCAAAAGCCGACCATTTCTAAATGCAGAGTGTGGCCATAAGCTGTCGCTGGCCAATGGACTCGCACTACCACTTCAAAACAGGGTGGTAGAGAGGCCAGGAAGGAGAAACATAAAGAGAAGGCTAGAGAAAGAGAGAGGAGAGAGTTCATAAGAGACCAGCGGACTCTGATGTGTCTTGCCCCCCCCCCAATGCTAAAGTGGTCTCAGCACCTGAAAAGTTTACTAGGCCGTCTTCCCCTCGGCTCCATTCTCCAAGATTCTCCCCAGAGTCAGAGGAGGAGGCCCGGCCCGCTTTGAGGTCGTCCTCATATCGGCCCTCCTTGCTGGTGTCAGTGGCCTCCTCCAGATCCATGAGGAGCCTCTCTGAAGCTGACTTGGACCGGATGCTAAGGTTCTTGTAGACTCTACTACAGATGTGAGTGTTGCTGCCTCCCCTACCCCGCCGGAGCAGGGAGTTAATCTGTGATGTTCATCCCGATGGCTCCTTTTCTGATCCATCCCAGTGGTTTTGGAATCCCTGGATCTGAGGAGCCCCAGAGTCTGGGGTCTGCGCTGATGGTTCCTCTGACCTAGATGCCGGCCATGCCCTTGAGTCTGTTGGATCCAGAGCTCTCTGAACAGAGATCTGGGTGTCTGATCCAAGGTGATGAGTGTGTCATCGGCTCCATTGTGGTTAGGGCATACCATCCCTCTGGGTCTGACTGTTCCGGGCTCTGCTCCGATCCCCTTGTCTGATCCGAGGGACACAGATACTCATTCCACTAGTTTCAGGGAAGCCGGTTTTCCTTCAACCTTCGTTGTGGAGAGGGTACACTCAAGAGGAGCGAGACCCCACACACTTTCCGTGGAGTCTGCCCCTGCTCCCTTGCAGTTGAGTACGTCTTCTATCATCCAGTCCTCCCAGGGTCAGCCTGTGTCTGATGCACCTCAGACTGTTCCCCTCGAAGAATACAAAACTGTTTTGTGAGCCCTCCCCGGAGAGCCCCCCCCCCCCCCGAGGAGGTCCCTCGCAAATGCCAGTGCAGGAGGAGGCACATGGACTCCCCAGAGTCCCTCACTGAGGATACAGACTTGGAGGAAGGGGAAGGCTCCCCCTGATCTCCCCCTGAAGAAGTCTCCTTTGGAGACGTAATGGAAATTCTCCACCAGAGGGGCGGCTGGTCCGCCCAAAAGCCTTTTTCAGACAAGTCTGTATTTCTGGAGGTGTTTGATACAGGCCCAACTACCTCTTGGGTGCCCCCCCCCCGGCTGATCATCTGGTGGACCTCATTACCACCAGTGTTAGGAAGGAACCGGACATTGTAGAGCCAATACCAAAATGGCCAGATAGTGTTGAGCCCTCCTACTGACAAGCCTGCATGGAGGAAGGGTTCCCCAGTTGATGCCATGGTGGTGACGGCGGCCACCAAAAAGGAACTGGCCCAGGAAAGTTCCTTGGTCCATCCTCCGGACAAGGAGTCTAGGACAGCGGATCATCTTGCAAAACGGACGTTTGCTTCAGCTGCCTTTATCATAAGGGCGCTCAACTACATGGCCCACATGATTAGACTTCAGCACAACCTTGTGAAAGAGTACGTGGAGTCTCCCCCGGAGTCCATTTCGGCCAAGAATAAACGGTCAATCTCTGCTCATATGGAACTCTTAAGTTGGTTACAAATAAGTTTATGCGTTTACTCACACCATTGAGGGTGCCGCTAAGGCGGCCTGGTCCAGTATTGCCATGAGGCATCATGCCTGGCTCCAGCTTTGTGATTTTTCGGAACCTTTCAAGGCATCCTTTGCGAATGCCCCTTTTGATGGTTCGAACCTGTTTGGGAAGACATTGGCAACCTTCAAACACTGAACCCCACCCAGTTTGGGTTTGTGAAGGGCCGATCTTGTCTCCTGAACCTGATTGATTCTCCAGAGCGGTGGACGAGGGTAATGTGGTCCACACAGTCTATCTGGACCTCACCAAGGCCTTCGACACCATCCCCCACTCTGGAATCATAGATAAACTTACTAAGCTGGGCATGTATCCCTACATCACTCGATAGGTTGCCAACTGGCTTACTGACAGAACCCAGACTGTAAAAGTAGCAAACTCCAAATCCAGCTCCAGATAAATGGAGTACCCCAGGGTTCAGTCCTGGGACCACTCTTGTTTGGCATCTACTTCTCTGAAGTACAGGCCAACACTAAGGGATTCTGGCTAACAAAGTTCGCGGATGACTGTAAACTGGGAGCCATTATTGAATCCCCAAATGATGTGGATATTCTACAAAAGGGCCTTACAGAAAGAGATGCCTGGTGCCAGAGCCATGGGCTCAAGCTAATGCCAAGAAATGTATAGTTATCCCCTTTGGAAAAAAACATGTACCCATGAATTACCACATAGGTGGCAGTAGACTAAACATCGAAAGTTTGAGAGACTTAGGGACACAGGTGGACAGTGTTGTGGTGATCTGGTTATCGAAAGTGAGACCAGTCATATGTGGCACACCTCATCACTAAAGGGCTTTTCATCCAGAAAAAAGGTCATTGTCCCACTGTACTCATCCCTCATTAGACCCATTATAGAGTATAATGCCCTGTTTGGAATGTACCTCACAAGACATCTGCAACAGCTGGAAAGGCCACAGAAATACCTCGCTAAAAGAATCACAAACCTAAAGTAGATGCCATATGCTGACCGTCTAAAGAAAACTCCAGGTATACTCTGTGGCATATCATCTGCTTAGAGGCAATCTCTGCTTAACATACAAGGCCATGTCAAACCCTGAGCTGTTGGACATGCTCCACTTAAAAGAAATCCCAATCTCTCAAAGCCACATGCTCCAGGGATCTAAACCTTGTCATCACAATGAACAAAACATGCTGGAGGGATAGGTTCCTAACCCAGAGACTGCCCGTACTCTGGAATAGACTGACCATACATGTCAAGCAGAGCGTCTCCTTGGCCTTCTTCAAAAGGAACCTTGATTGGATGGGAAATTCACCCCGGGGATCATGTCAGTCACCCTGTTAGACAGGGGTCCAGAGAAGTAAATATTGAGAAGAAATATCCAGAGAATTATGGCTAGGCTTGTATAGACCCTAGGGCCGATAGCCTCGTACCAACCTATGAACCTATAAGACCGTCAGACATGCTAGTCCAGAGTGAGGAGGACGGGAAGAAGCTGTTGGGATCTGCTTCTTCAACCCTCAAATGTCCTTTTCCAGGAACCAGCAAGGGCTGAAGTTGTGGTTCTGGAAGTCTCAGCATTCCTGGAACGCTCCAGACTCCTTTTCCCCTAGAGGCAGAGGGGGGCAAGGTGGACGCTGGCCCAGAGGCAGAGGGGGACTGAAGTTCGGGTCACGGGAACCTTTTTCGGATAGACTCACGCTGGAGCCCTCAGAAGTTGCCCGACTGCTCCACTGTGGAGGCAGTCTGAGGGCGTCTTTCAAAAGCACCTAGATCAATGGGAGTCCATAACATCAGATAGCTGGATGCTTCGAATAATATCCAGAGGTTATTCCAGTCCCTTCATAAACGGTCCCTTATCCACAAGGTGCCTCCTGGATGTCCCACCCGCTCAAAGGGAGGCAGCAGCTTTGGATATAGAAAAGCTGCTAGGCAAAAGAGCGATCCAGCTGGTGCCTCCAGACTAACTCCAGATCCGGCATCTATTCCAGGTTCTTTTTGGTGCCAAAAAAGACAGGGGACTTGAGGCAGATTCTCCACCTCTCCACAATGAACCTGTCCGTTGCCAAGGAGAAGTTCCAGATGGTCACATTGCATTCCATCCTGCCATTCTTGCAGGAGGAAGACTGGATGTGCTCGGTAGACCTCAAGGATGCGTACTACCATATCCTGATGGACAGGTGATCCAGGAGGTTCCTTCGCTTTCGGCTAGGAGCCAGTCACTACTGGTCCAGGGTCCTACCCTTCGGTCTCACCACAGCCCCCAGGGTGTTTACCAAGGTCATGGCAGTTGTAGCGGCCCCCCTGAGGCTTCAGGGCATTCGGGTCTTCCTGTACCTGGATGATTGGCTCCTCATCGCCCCCACCAGGCATCAACTTGTGCTTGCCAGATATTCCTTTCTTCAGTTGTCGGACCTGCTGGGTATTACAGTAAACCTCAAGTCTGGACTTCATAGGGGCAAGAGTAGATTCTCCAAGCCAGGATATTTTTGACCCAAGACAGACTTCGGAACCTGACCCCTCATGTCTTGGCGCTTCTTCAGACTCCTTCACCCCCCAACAGAGTTGGTCCTGAGAGCCCTAGGGTCCATGGCAGCAGCTATAAATCTGGTTCCTTGTGCACGTCTACATATGAGAGTGTTAGTGGACATTACAAGTTCAGTGGTCTCTGTTCTGTCAGCCCCTCGACTTCCCGATTCCTCTAAGCAAAGTGTGCAAAGCTTCTCTTATGTGGTGGCTTCAATCCTAGGATCCTCTAGAAGGACGCCCCTTTGTTATGCCTTCGCCCCAAGCCACGGTGACCACAGAAGCCTCCCTTCTAGGGTGGGGGTGGGGAATTGCTCGGGCTGGACTGTCCAAGACACATGGACCCCAAACAAGACCGTTCTGCATTTCAGTGTTCAAGATGAGCGCAGTCCTTTTAGTGTTGCAGGCCAGTCAGACAATGTCAGTGGTCTGGTCCTATCCACTTTGTCGAGAGGCCATGAGAGTGTGGGAATGGGAGATCTCCACCAACCGCTTTCTGATAGCAACACACATCCTGGGTCAGGCCAACATTTTGGCGGACAAACTGAGCAGGACTATCCTTTTGCCTTGCGTGTGGTCTCTGAACCCTTATGTAGCGGAACAGATCTTCGTTAAGTGGGGGTCAACCTTGCGATCTCTTTGCATCGCTGTCCAACACAAAGTGCGGCGAGTTTGCTCTGATTCCTCTGCAGGGGGGGAAACCCCCCAGAGACGTGCTTGTCCACCTGGTCTTTGTGCGTACCCCCCGCTTCCTCTCATGACAAAATTCTTACAGAAAGCTCTGCGGTTGGGGGAGCAGGATTATCCTCATAGCCCCATTCTGGCCTCGTCTGATTTGGTTTCCCTGCCTGCAGTCTCATCTAGTAGCTCCGTCCTGGATATTGAATTCCATTCCGGATCTCATTTGTCATCCCTCAGGAATTCCTCCACCGAATCTGGACAGCCTCAAGCTTTATTGCTTGGTGGCTCAGTTCCATTAATTGCCAGGACTCCTGGTCTCTCTTCCCCTTAAGTCCATTCTGGTGGCGGCACGCAAGTCCCCTACCAGGAAGGTGTACCGTAGTAAATGGAAGCGTTTTTCCATTTGGGCTTCTCAGAGAAATTTGGATCCTTTTACCGCTCTTGTTCCAGCAGTGTTAGTTTTTTTTTGTCTCAAATTTTCCAGCAGTGGTTCAGCTCTTCCACAGTGAAAGTCCAGCTGGCAACTATATCCCATTTTCATGTAGGAGAAAATTCAGGTTCTCTAGCTGCTGCCAGAATTTGTAAGACCTTTATCAAAGGTACTATTTTACTGAGACCTCCTATTAAGCATCCTTCTCCTCCTCCGTGGGATTTGACCTTGGTTCTTCAGGCCTTAGTTGCAGCTCCATTCGAACCCACAGCATCAGTTTATTCGAAATTCTTGTTCATAGGTTCGTAGGTTCATACTAGGCTAACTGCCCTTGCAAGCCATTTTAAGCCTAGCCAATTATCCCCTGTGAGATTCAAACCCTGTACCTTGTGTTTGTAAGGCAAACACCTTGACCTCATTAGGCCACCCTCCCAACCCCAGAAGACAGCTTTCCTGGTGGCTATCACTTTGGCCAGAATAGTGTCGGAGCTTCAAGCCTTATGTATGAAACCCCTGTACCTAGTTTGTCATAAGGATAGGGTGTCTCTCAGGACTTGACCCTTCTTTCCTTCCTAAAGTTGCTTTGGAGTCCAACATTAATCAGTCTATTAATCTCCCAGTATTTTTCCCTAACTTTCAAAATAAAGGGGAATACAAACTTCATTTGCTGGACGTTCACAAACCGTTATGCCTTTACTTGCATAGCTTTGTTTCCTTTGCTAAACTTTTTTTTTTTTTTTGGGGGGAGACCTGTTTCAAAGGTGACTCTTGCTAGATGGATCTCACTTTGTATTTTACAGGCATGCAAAGAACATGGATTACTGGAACCAGACAGGGTTCATGCTCATTCTATGGCTGGTTCTGCTGCATTTTGGTCCAGAGTTTCCCTGGATGACATTTGTTCAGTAGCTACCTGGGCTTCCTCTCACACTTATTACTCATTATAAGCTGGATATGGTGTCTAGAGGAAGGACTTTTGGTTCTGCAGTGCTCCGGAATATCCTTCCTTAAGGGCCTCCCAAGAGTTTTGGTGGCTGGGGACTCTGTCCCACAGGTTGATCAAATGAAGTTAACTACTTCAGATAAAGAAGTTATGTACTCACTGTAACGTTCCATCTGAGTAGTTACTTTGTCAGCAACCTTCCCCTCCCTCCTTCCCCCTGACCTTGGTGGTTTGTTTGTGTTTTGGGCTTAGTGTCCTGAGTCTGGTGAGCCTAGTTTTTGTGTTCTGGTCTGGTTTTTGTCTTAGGTTGTTGTGTGTCATGCAGTGTGTGGCAAACTCGATCTGAGGATTGGAAGGAGATTGCAGTGTAGTATGGGTAAGGGGGAGGAGCTTGGAGCTAGACTCTTTAGCTTGGTAAGCTGCCAGCTCGGAACCGAAACCCACAGGTTGCTGACAAATGAAGTCTACTCAGATTGAACGTTATGGTGAGTACATAACTTTATTCTTGTAGCCATTTTGTCTGCCAGAGAATTTCAAGCATTATCTTCAAAACCTCCATATTTGATCTTTTCATAAAGGCAGGGTTTCACCAAGGACCACCCCATCCTTTCGTCCTAAGGTGGTATCTGAAGCTAAAGTCAATCAGTCCATTCATTTACCAGTCATCTTCTGTAATTTTTCTAACAAGGGAGAATATTGTTTACACTTGCTAGAATTCCACAGGCAGTTGCATTTTTATCTCCACAGAACAAAGGACTTCACGAAGTCTGACCGGTTATTTGTCTCCTTTGAAGTCCATCCATGGGTAAACCAATTTCAAAGTTACTTTATCTAAATGGTTAAGGAAATGCAAAACTTTCTACAATAAGAAAAACATCTTTGTGATGGTGTTTTTCACTCAAAGGCTTCCATGGAGGAAATATGCGCAGCAGCCACCTGGGCTACTCCACATACCTTTTATCACTCATTACAAATTTGATCTAGTCTCCAGGTGAAGAGCGTCCTTTGGCTCTTTGGTGTTCAGGAATGTCCTTCCATAAGGCCTCCCAAGATCTAAGGTAGCAGGGGACTCTGTTCCATACGTCAAGGATAAATGAAGATTGACAACATCAGATGAAGAAGTTTTGTACTCACCATAATGTTCCATTGGAGTTGTCTATCTTCATTTATGGAATCAAATAAACTGCCCAGACCAATACAAGTACACTTGTCAAAATCAACTGAATAAAATCGGCAAAAGCACACAAGTATATTCACCACGGAAAAGGCAATACCAAGTACTCACAAAGTCCACTAAAATACGAAAAAATTATTTAATCCATTTGAAATTACAAACAGGAAAATGAGCGCTTTCGCGTAACAACTGTACGCTTCATCAGATTTTACTCATAATACAGCTAATTCAGTTTATATAGTCAAATGCCATATCTAATTGATGTAATTAAACAATTAGCTAAATAGTAAATCATATTAGTTAAAGCAACACCTTCCCTGTATTGCATAAAAGCCTCACTCACTTCAATCTCTAACATATAAACGCACTATTTAACACATTTTTAGCTTTAACATCTAGCTACCTATAAAACTTATAATGAACATCTTTAATATAAATATAAAATGAATACAATATATATCCCTAACATTTACATATATAGAGCTCATTCAGAGACATGTCACCTGTATATTACCATAAGTTATTATATAGTTATTAAAATATGCATATATATTTAAAATATGTTAGTGTGTATCACCAAGTGCTTAGTGCATGTATACATATATATTTTTATTTAATTCTAAATACTTGTATCTAAAATAAATAAATAGAACTGATCAAAAAACTGCATTACTTGCGATATTTTAAAAAAGGCTTCAGAGAAACATATTGATTTTAACCCTGGAGGGTAATGTGCCCTCATCCTCAAAATCCATTCTAATTCTTTCTGTTCTAATATATTTACAGGATCCCCCCTCTTTCGTTCTTATCTACAATCTGTATTCTAAATTTAAAACTGTGATCATTATATTGGATTATGTGTTTCGCCAATGCATTAAGCTCATTGCTTTTCTTAATATCATACACGATCGTATATTCTTTTTTTCAACTTCCTTTTCGTAAGTCCTACATAGTAAGCAGAACAACGTTCACAGGTAGCCAAATAATATTGCAAGTATCACAAGATGCAGAGAATCTGGGGATAAACGAATAGTTCAAAGTGGGGTGAATAAATGTTTGTGTTTCTGTAATATATTCACACATGTTACAATTATTACATGGGAAAGTTCCAAATTTTATTACAACGCATGTCTCTAATACTTCCCTTTTATTCCAGGTAGCACATAACAATCTTTTTAAATTTTTATTGTTTCGATATGTGAAACTAGGCGTATGTCCTATCAACTCCAATATTCTATTATCTGTAGTCAATACTTGCCAATGACTACTGATAATAATTTTAATTATTTTATTATCATTTGTATAAGTTGTAATAAAATGTATTCTCTCATCATGTCCCATGACTTGTATATTTTTATAATTGTAACTCACTTTCGCTGTCCCTATTGTATTGGGTACTTTTATATCATCCAATACATAATTCCTAATTTCTTTCACCATTTTCTTATTATACCCCCTTTTTATAAATAGATTTTCCATCTTGTTAGCTTCCAATATTAAATCTGAATTTCCTTACATATTCTAGTTAATCTGACAAATTGGCTTTTCACAATACCTTCAAACATGTCTCGGATGCATACTATCATAACTAAGAAGTGTGTTTTTCCAACACTTCTTCCTGTGTAACGTAGAACATATCTTGCCATCTTTAATTTTTAGGTTCACATCAAGGAAGTTAACTTCTATATACGAAGCCTCCATAGTAAACTTTAAAAAAACTAGATGTACTTTCTAAATAAAAAAACAAGATGTTATGTGATCCTATCTCGCCTACATTCTGAATGATGGGTTTGCCAAAGAGAAGTCTCTTATTGGCTGAGCTTACTATATCCCAGGATGCACCACCAACAGTCCCCAGATCTCGTTTGCGCTTAACTGCAAGGCGTGGTCTCGAGCTGGCTGGGCTGAGTAGCTTTATTAACTACTTTTCTGTCAGTTTTGTGCTTGTATTTCACAAAAGCCGTTTTAACGGCTATTGCTATTGCTATTGCTATTGCTATTGCTAATTGTGTTCGATTGAGTACTGGACTTTATTGTGTGTAATTGGGTAGAGTTTGTTTTGGCGCCTTTCAATCCAGGGCCTTTTCGGTCAAACTCTATAACTGAACTTTTTACTGTGTTAAAGTTCCCGGTTTTTACACCTAAGGTTGTGTTTACACAGTTTCTGTAAGCCTTCGGTTTTTTGTCTAGCGATTCTACAGTGGTTAAATTTCCTGTCAGGAATTGTTAACATTATGTCTCAAGCCCCTAGGCCTTCGGCTTTAAAAATGTACTAAATGTGCTTTTAAGATGTCTGTTACTGATGACCATCTACTTTGTGTTTATTGTTTAGGGCTAAGCACTTGCAGGAGTCATGCATTTCCTCTAGGGTCCTCCAGGAGAGGAAAAATAAATTAATTCTTAAAGGGTTGATTAAACCCTCTTTTGAAGAAGCCTTGTCTTCGCTCCGACTCCTGCCAAAGAAAGGGCTTGGCTCCACCAGTCCGTCGGATCCGACTGCCAAGAGACCTAGGCAGGCCTGGCTGCTCCACTGCTCTCGGGCCGACAAAGGGTCACCATCAGACACTTCCTCCTCGGCCGATGGAATCTGGTGTGTGTGTTTCCTCGGCGCCGATTCTCATCGGTCCCCTAGTCCCTTGGGGCCGAGGAGAGGTCTTCGAACCCGTTCTGTTTCCTCTCGGTCTTGAGAATGCGGATTCTGATATAGACAGGGTGCTCCAAAGACTTTCCAGTCCCCAGTCTTCCCGACCCAGTTGGCGCCATGACCCATCCCATTGCTATTCCTCCTCCGACTGCTCCGTCGCCCGAGCAGGTGCTCTTGGAGCCGGTGGAGATCTCAGGGTCCCTTACTCCAACCCGGCCCTCGGGTCCGAGTTTGGTACGGACTTCTTCGGCTGGACCCGAGGTGATGTTTGGGACCGATGCTTTTCGTTTCGAGCCTCCCCTCTGCTGCTTCGCCAGGACTTCCGTCTACTATCATGGCTCCCAGGATTTTGGAGGTCCGGCTTTCAGAGCCATGAGGAGTGCCTTGGCCAAATCCTCTTCGCCATCTCTCCGTTTTACCAGCACCTTCCCTGGGCGTGGAGACTGGGTCTTTGGTAGTTCCCTGTCTGTGGCCAGCGGAGCCCCGAGGCCTGAGGTTACCCCAGTGGGGTCCCTCTTCCTGAGGGTTTTGAGTCATCTCCAGAGGAACCCCCAAGGAAGAGATCGAAGCACGTGGACTCCCCGAGTCTATCACATGGGACACGGATATGGATGATGCAGAGGGGTCCCCTAAGTCGTCCTCTGATGATGTCTCCTTTGCAGACATCTTAGAGATCCTCAAACAAGCTGGATGTCCAAACCCCTCTGCGGAATCAGTGCTCCTCAAGGCCTTTGGGGCTCAGCCCTCCGCCTCCTGGTGTCTCCGCCCTTGGGAGCTTCTGGATTTAGTTTGTCGAGAGGGGGGACACCGGATACTGTGGAACCAGTCCCTTCTCGTCCAAACAAATTCTTATCTGCTCCCCGAGAAGGAGTTCCTTACTAAAGGCGTGGCTGTAGATGCCATGGTGGTGGCATCTGCTACACAGCAGGACGTGGCAGAGGCTTCAGCGTCCATCCATCCTCCTAATAAGGAGTCTAGGAGTATGGATAGGTGCGGGAAGCGCACCTGACTTCAGCGGCCTTTACTTTAAGGTCTCTGAATTATTTGGCACATTTTACTAGGCTTCAGAGGATCTGGTCAAGGAGTTGTCAGACTTAACCTACTTGAGCAGCTAGCCCAGTCCGTTAGCTCTCAGTTGGCTATCCTGACGTCAATTGCTAACTCGTCCATGAGGCTCATATCCTATGCGGGCCCGGGAAGGTAGCTGGGGGCACAGGCGTGACAGGCCTGGCTCGCTTGTGTCAGTTTGGCGGAGGCCTTCAAGTCTTCCTTCGACGCTCCTTTGATGGGTCCTCATTGTTTGGACCCAAGGTGAAAGCCGCTGTGAGCAAGAGGAGGCCAAAGGAGGGAAAATGTGGTTCCGAAATCTTTTTCTCCCAACAGCAGGAAGATTCCCCGCCCAGAGGCAGAGGGCGGGAAATTTTTCACCAGAGGCGGCAGAGGGCCGCAATTCTGGAGATCTTCAGCCTCCCACACGACATGAGGGATTGCCCGGCTGTGCTGCTCGGAGCCAGTCGGGTGTCGTTGCCAAGCACCTAAAAGCCTGGGAGTCAATCACTCAGGACAGATGGGTGCGATAATTGCCGGAGGTTACACCATCCCATTCAAATACTCACCCTCCGTCCAAGAGAATCCCGGACCCACCACCCAGTCAAAGGGAAATAGCAGCCGGCTTCAAAGCTGCTACAAAAGGAGTCATCCAACCGGTCCCCACAGACCAAATCGGATCAGGAAATTACTCCAGGTTCTTTTAGTGCCAAAAGACAGGGGACCTGAGACCAATATTGGATCTCAGCAGACTGAACCTATCCGTTACGAAATCCAAATTCGAATGGTCACGTTGCAATCCATTCTCCCGTTGTTGGAGAAGGATGTTTGGATGTGCTCCATAGACCTCCCTATTATCACATACCGATACATCATCAGCCTGGGAGCCAGTCATTACCAATTTTGTGCTCTGCCCTTTGGTCTCACCACAGCCCCCAGGGTGTTCACCAAGTGTTTGGCAGTAGTGACGGCTCACCTGAGGAGCCTTGGATTCCAAGTGTTTCCCTATCTCACTGGCTCCTGACTGCCACCACCAGGCATCTACTTATGGACAACCTCAAAGCCACCGTCTCCTGGGTGTTTCCCTGGGATTACATTCAATTGGTCAAAGTCTGTCTTGCTGCCCTCTCAGCGCATAAAGTTTATAGGAGCAGAGATAGACTCAAGATTGATTCTTAAGGATCCGGCCAAGTTCAAGCTCTGATCTCGAGATCCAAAGCCCCAGCCAGGATGGTCCTACAGGTTCTAGGCTCAATGTCTGCCACGGTACTTTTAGTTCCTCTAGCAAGGTTACATGAGGATTCTTCAGTGGCTCTTATCAACTCAATGGACCTTTCAAGATCTCCCCTCAATCATCACATCATGATTACGGAAATATGCAAAGGGACCTGCGCTGGTGGCTTCAGACATCCAACTTAGATCAGGGCAAACCCTTTGTTCTCCCTCCAGCGGTTACCCTGACGACAGATGCCTCCCAGTTAGGGTGTGGGGGGCATTGTCTGGGCAGGCTAGTTCAGGGCTCCTGGCTTCCGGATATAGCTCTTCTCCACATCAACGTGTTGGAGATGAGGGCTGTACTTCTATCCCTACAGGCCTTACACAAGTTCCTTCCTCAGGGTATCATCGCCATCCACACAGACAACATGTCGGTGGTTTGGTATCTGAACAAACAAGGAGGGACCAGATCGTATCCCCTTTGCAGAGAGGCCATGAGAGTGTGGGAATGGGCGACAAATTAAGCAGGACAATTCTCTCTCCTCACGAATGGTCTCTAAACCGCACAGTAGCAGCCCAGGTTTTCAAGAGATGGGGTCCACAAAACACCAAGTGCCAAAGGTTCTTCTCCTTGATTCCACATCAGGAAGTACCGCCATGGATGAGCTCAACCCTGGCCAACAGGGTTGCTTTATGCTTTTCCTCCAATCCCACTCCTTCCCAAAGTCATTCAAAAGCTTCTCAGCTAAGGTCTTCAATGATTCTGATTGCCCCATACTGGCCTCGTCAGATATGGTTTCCTTACCTGAAAAAGCATGACCTTAGACCTGATCCCATCCATCAGTCGGGACATTGGCATCAGTCCCTTCAATCTCTGAAATTGACAGCTTGGCTCCTCCACTTCTTAGTCAGAAGCCACACACTAGACCCGAAGTTGTTCACATTTTGTCTTGCCCATAAACCCACCACTAACAAATTGTACCTCAGTAAGTGGAAGAGGTTTGCTATCTGGGCTCAACTCAAGGGCTTAGACCCTATCACTGCTCCTGTCCCAGAGGTTTTGAAATTCTTAACATCCCTATTTAATCAGGGATCTTCTGTCTCAACTATTAAAGTTCAACTAGCTGCTATCTCTAAATTCCATGAATCCACGGATCCTCCTTTGATGAGCAGCAGGCTATGCAAAACATTCATTAAAGGTGTCTGTTAAGACCACCAGTATTTCATCCTGCACCTCCGTGGGATCTTGATTTAGTGAACATCTCCCTTTTGAACCGGCTGCTACTTAATTAAAATATCTGTCATGGAAAACGGCATTCTTAGTGGCTATTACTTCAGCAAGAAGAGTCTCAGAGCTTCAAGCCCTGTCTATTAAACCACCATATCTGATTTTCCACAAAGATAGAGTATCTCTTAGGCCTAATCCATCCTTTGTCCCAAAGGTCTGCTCTAGTTTCTGTCTTCAACAATCTCTAGAACTACCAGTTTTCTTTCCAAAATTCTCTAATGAGGCAGAATACACTCTCCATAAATTGGATGTTCACAGGCATTAGACAGGACCCAGCAGTCAGACCAGTTGTTTGTGTCCTTCTCAGATAATAAATTGGGCCGAACCATCACAAAAGCTACAAGCACAAAATGGATCAGAGATTGCATAACTCAGGCCTATTCTTCTTCAAATAAATCATCTATCAAAGCTCATTCTACCAGAGCTATGGCTACTTCTATAGCTTTTCATTCCAAGCTTTCATTTCCCACTACAAATTGGATGTGGCATCTAAAGGACGAGCTTCATTTGGTTCCACGGTACTCAGGAGTGTTTTCCAGTGAGCCACCCAGGATTCAGGTGCTAGGACGCTGTCCCATCATTCAGAAGATCACATAACATCTTTTAGTTATGTACTCACCATAACTTCAGATGTTTGGGATCCATCTCCTCCTTCCCCTGCCTTGCAGATCAGAAGAGATAGAACGGTTTTGAGCTCCACTGTTTTATCTTGTTTCATCTGACGATGTTATATAAGCAGGGTATGCATGTGTGCATGTATGACAAACTAGATCTGGGGACTGTTGGTGGTGCATCCTGGGATATAGTAAGCTCAGCCAATAAGAAACCCATCATTCAGAATGTAGGCGAGATGGATCCCAAACATCTGAAGTTATGGTGAGTACATAACTAAAAGTTTTCAAATTCTTGTACTGTGCCTTCCCATACAATTAATACATCATCCACAAATCTAGTGTACAGTAAAATCTTTTTGTATAATTCATTGGTGAATAGATGTTCTCTCTCCCAATGATAAACTACCAGATTGGCGTATGTGTTTGCGCAGGGTGTGCCCATTGCAACACCCCACTTCTGTAAGTATAGAAGCCCTAAAAAAGAAAAGGCATTGTTGGAGAGCACAAGTTCTAACAATTGACAAATCAATATTTCTTTGTTAAGACTAATTTCTGGATAGAATTGTAATAATTCTCTTATGGCTTGTATGCCTTGTTCATTAGGAATACAAGTGAATAAATTTTGTACATCTAATGTCACAAGAAGGTGGGTTCCCTGTTGCAGCTTGACTTCAAGATGGTCTATAATATCTAATAACTGATAAGTATCCCTCAGAATCGTTGGTACCTTATTCACTATTGGTCTTAATGTTTTCTCTAGGTAAATAGAGATGTTCTCCGTAATCCATCCATCTCCATCTGATTGGTGGTGGAGAAACACCTTTATGCATTTTCGGTAAACCTTTTATAATTGGTATCTGGGGATATTCATTAACAAAGAAGTCATATAGCTCCTTATTTATTTGATAGCACATCAATAAATCATATAATTCATCATTTATTCTTTTGTAAATACTTAAGTTTTTCATTATTAATAATCATATATGTACTCTCATCCCCAAGCGTTTGTGTCATTAGTAGAATATAATCTTCTGTGTTAAATATTACTAAGCCTCCTCCTTTATCTACGGGTCTAATTAATATCGAGGCCTCTTTTGATAGTTTTTTTTAGTGACAATCTCTCTTCGCTGCTCATATTAAAGAAAAGACATTTTCTATTCCCCTTGAGAAAATAGTTATAGAAACTACGTTCACATAGTTTAATAAAACATTCTATGTGAGCAGGTATTTTCGTTTAAAACATAATAACTCATCATTTCTATTCAAATTGTCTGTCTTTTGTCATAAAAATGCAGTTTCAGCGCTAACATGCGACCAAACATTCTTAAATCAATCAATACATTCTGTAACTTACTTCCTTGTGAGGGTATAAACGTCAAGCCTTTATTTAACAGGCTTATCTTCATTTATCCTTGACACCCCACCCACCTTCAGGCTTGGAAGAACGAACCCTAGTCCTGGTTATCTGTTATTTCATATGCAACCGTGGACATATTCTCTAATTGGAATAGGGCTGCCTTTCCTGTCTTCCTTTATAGCTGCAAACTCTGTCTGAGGTAATCTAGTGGGGCATTCTGTGTAGGGACTTAGCTCGAGAGTTTTTTGTTCTCGTAATCTGTTATAAAAGATGAGCCTGTTTCAAGGATTGGAACAGAGTCCCATACTTAAAGATAAATGAAGATCAACAACACAACTGGAATGTTATGGTGAGTACATAATGTCTTTTATATCCTCTCCTTCCAGCAGAAGCAGAACTTTGTTCATCCTTTCCCATTTTCCCAGTGCACCATCCTTATAAATTTGAACCTGTAGTTAGCACCAGTGCACCCCCAGCATCCCATCACTCTTCCTCAAACTAAGCACTTTAACTCGACGCTTTCCAAATAAAAGAACATCTTACTTATCTAGAATTTAAGTCTGTCATAGCCCAGTTCATACCTACTGTGTCGCATCAATTTATTACAGCTTTCCGTGTACTTAGCTGCTGGCTGTTAGTGAGACCTACCACTTCATGCCATGGAAAAGCCCAGTTCTATTTCTGTGCAAAACCAGTGGTCTCCAAAGACCCTTATTAATGACTTAAACCTACATCAAACAGGAAGCAAGATTTGCTGGAAGAACAGGTCCTAACTGAAAGCATCTCCAGCATGAAATAAGTTGTTTTAGGTCAAGCAAAGTTCTGCAGTATCTGCCTTTAAGGGTAGTCTTCACGACTGGATGGGGGAATCCTATTTTACACCAAGGTTATGCACATACCAGATTAGTTTGGGAGGTGTGTACTATTAAGTGCTTGTAGAATGTGGAAAGAACTTGTGGTTATAAGCTTAAAGGTCTCCATGGCTGGGCATCGTGTGAGTCCTGTGATTGCCTAATAATTTTGTTCTTTTTGCTGACTGTGTACTTTCAGACTGCCTCAGAATATAGCTGCTACATACAGTACTCATTTTAAGTTTCAGACAGCAAAACCCAACCGTTACAGTAGTCTAACCATATCTGTGCATTTCTGCCACTAATTTGCATCTAGCCACAAAAGTGTAGAGCTACTCCCTTAACCATAGTAACATTTCTAATACCCATGCTTAAACTCTATACTTTAAGCACTGTCTTTCAAAGTACCATTTGTCCATCAACTTTTCTGTACATTTTAGCTTCCAGCTTAACATCGCTGACATAAAACAAATCCAGCACAAAAGGTCACGTATATTGTATCATACTATTGAAAGTATTCAAAACAAGTTCACCTCCCTTTAAGTCAGAAAATATTTAACACCACTAAGGTGTCTAATGTAAAATACATGTACTCAGTTAAATAGCACATTTACTATGTCTTAAGATTAAAGTATGGTCAATTAACTTCAGTAACTTTTGAAAAGAAAAACCCAGGAAACTCTGTTCCGTCCATCGTTCAACTAACCACAATATGATCACATGAGTAAAAACGTAAACCATGTCAACAGTGAGGCGTGAACATGAACAAGCCACTTTTCACACCCGTTTAAAATTGCAGTAATATATGAACCACTGCTAATACTGATGTAGCTAAGAAGTTTTTCCAGGGAAAGAAAGGTAGAATAATCATAGAACATATGAATGATGGTTTCTTCACTTTTTCATAAGCTTTTGATGTGCTATTGATCAATATCTAGATATTTCTGTGAATTTAACATACCAGTAATGTGCCCTTTAATCTATGGAGGGCGCAGAACTTGGTTAGAATACTTTTCAATAGTTGTGTCTTTCGGCTTTTCCCGGTTAGGGGTCGCCACAGCGGAACTCTGGTCCGCTAATGATTGGTAGTTGATTTTTATGTGCCGAGTTACCAGCCCTGATGCACAACCTTCAACGAAGGTACGCCCATTCACGCACGTCTCCACGTAGAAGACACTCTAGCTGAGAATCAAACCGGAGAGTGGCTTACTGTGAGGCGACAACGCTACCGCAGCACCACCACCACCGCGTTAGAATACTTTTCAATAGTTATTGAAATTAATTCATCATACTTTAATCTTGAGACACAGTACTTGTGCTGCTTTACAGTAAGTCCCTGATTGTATTTTTTTCATTATTGTTTGAGTACATGCATTTTGCATTATAAATGCACGTTTGTGGTGGTCAATATATTAATGATGTAATTTCTGGCCTACAAAGGGAGGTGAACTTGTTTTGAATACTTTCAGTGAGTATCAAATCTATTGATCCCATTTCAATATTATGATACAATATATGTGATGCTTTGTACTGGATTTTTTGTTTTATGAATGTCAGCTATGCATCTTTTTAATCATTTCACTGCAGTGCTTTAATATCTACTAAAATTTGCAAGTTTGTGTCTTGTATTGGAAACAGTTTATCATTTAGTATATTTGTGTGTGAATTCCATTCAGTATGTGTTTTATTCTTGTTTCCACTGACATTTTCATTACTTAGTGAGTAGCGATTGAGGTTTTTAAATTGTAATCTTAATTAGATGAGTTTCATTTCTGAAGTATTCAATGCAAAAGTGCTTACTCATGTTTGATTCAATAAACGTTTCTGGATTCTGCTGATTACACACTTGGGGATCTGTTGCATGTCCGCAAGACAATCAGTATCCAAAATGCCTGATCACAGGACCTAAACCTCATTTGTGACATAAAACAGGTGTGCATCTTGCATTACCCCTTCTCTAGGACATGCTTCTCATCCATGTAAAGTAGAGATTCTCTCTAACCATGTTTTTAATGTACTTTGGATCATTGGATGGGAAGTCATAAATTAACTCCTGATTTGGTACCTGTGTCCCTAATGGATGGGGTGACAAGCTTATAGGGATCCATGGCTTTGTTTGAGTAACCATAAAATTGCTTGGTATATTGACATTTCAGCAGTATTTTGTTTCTGGCAAGCTTGGCTAGGCTTAAATGGCTCTTAAGCAGGTCTATTAACCACCTATGAACCTATATGAATATCCACTCCGATCTCCCAGTCAGCCCCACTGAAAAGTCTTCCTTGTTGGACTTTGCACTTATAATATCCCATTCAAATTTTTACCAACTTGGCTGGTGGCACATTTGTACTCCAGTTTCACGTGATCCACATAAAATTGTAGTTTAACACTGCTGTTCTTGGCTGCATTGCCACCATGTTTTCCATATATTGCCACATACTAATGATTTGGAGAATTTTCTTAGTGCCCTGGCCAAAATCCTCCCATCTTCTGATCACACACATTGTCTCTGAAAGATGGACAATAAATGTAGTGGGGCCAATCTGGCCAACAGGACAGATTTTTGCTACCTATTTGGTGAGTGGTGTTCATCAGTATTCCCCTTTCTCTTCAGGGATTAGTGTGAGATGGTTATAGGTGGATGAATTTTGGAATGCCTATCTTACTTGAATGTCAGTTTTTACTGTGCATTGTTTGCATTTTCTCTTTCTTCCTTGAGACTAGTGCTGTCTTCTCCTCCCCCTTTCAAGTGTTTAAGAATCTTTACAGGTAGCTCCCTTGGACAGGTTGGTTCTGACTTAGTTTTGTAGCTTAGGCTTTCTTTGAATTAGAATATTTTTCTTTTATCTTTTGGGAGATGTGGACCCGTTTCTTTTTTACAACTGCCAGAACAGTGCCTGGGTTACAAGTTTGTGCAAAGACCCATTGTATATTGTATTCTACATGCCACAGCTGACCAAATAGCTGCTGTTTATTCCCATTTACAGAACAAAGTTGTCAGGGTTTTGTGGTACTTGGATTCCTATGCAGGTCTGGATTTAACAGTACATTTTCTGACAAAGGGAATAGCTGCTTTGTCATAGGTGGGAGAGGGGAGCCAGAACCATTTCTCGGTTCGTGTTTGCATTTTTTTAGTATTGGTAAAGCCAAACAGTATTGGGTCAGAGCAATGATATGCAACTCTTCAACATCAGTGACCACATGGTCCCCCTTGTACAAGTTTGAGGGCTGCAACCCATAACAAAACAGTCTACCCCAACCTTTCTGCCATCCCAGAAGAATGATGGGATATTTCAGTATAACATTGTCGGTTTCATATGAAATGCATTTGTACTTATCAGCAAGCAAAACTGGATTCTTGTGATTTGCACTAGCTGCATCCTTACAACTACTTAAGGTCTGTTACGGTCTCATGAAAAAGTAAAGCAAAAAGCCTCTATCCCTTATGGCTGTGTAAATGACAGACCCCTTGCAGTCGGCCCTTGCCTAGGTGATTGGTAATGAATATGCCATTGGAATGGGAGGAGGTTATTGGTGAATATTTAGCAGGGACAGTGTGGCACAAATAACGTGGAACATGCCTGTTTTCATTCAGGTTTCCATGCACACACCAGTTTGTGAAAACTCTGATTTATTAAAGAAGCAACTTGACTCAACTTCAAGACAGCTAATGTGTTCCAGTGATTCAGGGTACGTTTCTGGAAGACTATAAGCAAAAGCTAAAGTTCAGCACAAGTTCTCATTTGAATAGGTAACTTGCGTACAATCTGGGTAAAGGTCAGACCCCCCCCCAGTGTGTGGATGGGCAGATGCCTTATCAGAAAGCATGAAGGGAATTATTGGTGGCCACAGGACTCCTTTGCTGAGACTCTTGTTTGGCATGTACTTTTCTGATCTCTAAACTACAAGCCGAGTTTGCAGCCTATTGTAAATTGGGAGTCATTGTTAAGTTGCCCTCTTTACACCCAGGGCCTGCAAGCACTTCTTGTCAATACTTGGTGTGCTAAAAATGGGCTTAATTTAAATGCTAAAAACTGAGGTATTGTCACATTGGTAGACTGCCCCTTTCCATACTATACAAAATGACAATACCCCACTCCAGAATGAAAATGCTAGAGTCTGGAATTTGGCTAGATCCTTCTCTTGACATGTAACAGTGGTCAGAAAATCATAGTTGTTGCAGCTGATTGCAAAGGAAATGTCATGGTTCTGAAGGGGTCATTGTTGCCTTATATGCAGCATTGATTAGGCCACTTGTTAAAAAGTGCCCCTTTTAGGATGTAGCTCATTTAAACATGTCAGACTAGAAAGACCCCATAGGTTCCTAACTGTAGAGCTGATGTCCATTTCATTCTTCCTCACAACTGTCATAGGATCCAACATCTGATCCGATCAGAAAATTCAAAAGACAGATCTTTCAACTCTCTATCCACCCACTCCCGTAATGACCTGCATCTCCTAACTTCTCAGACCTCGTTTACCACCTTCCTGATTGGATGGGATTGTGACAGTCTCAAGCGTTTCTCAGATAAATTTACATTTTTTAGTGCTTTTTTCTAAATTGATCTACTTTTTCTACTTTCACCTATCGACCTTTTCCTTAGTGTATTTCTACCTCCCCTCCTCCTGACTTTGACTTTTCATATGGCATTAGGGTTGTTACTTTCCCTTTCTACATTCCCCCTCTCCCATACGGCCATTGGCCAATGTCCTTATTTCTCTGTTCTGTAAAAAAGAAAAAAAAAATTCCCAGAATTTTTAGTTTTATAGTTGATTGTGTCCATTAGTTAGGGTTTTGATAGTGGTAAGTGTGTGGCAGCTTTTCTACATTCTTTACATTTGTGTGGTATGATTGTGCCAGTAGCGGACAAACCCACTGGCTTTAAGCGATTACACCTCTTGTGGGCACAAAATTCGGATGCCCATGAGAGGTGTCTATTGCTTAGGTGTTTCTCCCTTAGAGCAGGACTGTGAAATTTGCACTGGATTCAACCCTTGTGGTTTGCCAAAACAAATTGATCTTGAAAGGTCTTCTGACCTCACCTGGAGCTAAAATCCTTGCCAAGCCTGGAGCTTTAAAAGAAACAAAGAAGCGTGACCCTCCAGCTTCCCTGGGGTATCTGCTTCTGGGCTAGAGAAGAGATCTGTCTTTTTCGGATAAGAGAAAAATTACATCTCACTTGGATCATCGGAACTGATCAGACGTTCTCACCAGATGGGACTTCCCCATGGGTCCAACCTCCTTCGGATCTGAAGGTGCTGTCAGATCCATCCAAGAAGTTTTTGATCCGGTGTTCTCCATCTCTGATTTAAGTCTTCGGATCCAAAGGCATTGGATCAAAGATCTTGGAGCTGTACACCAAGACGCAGCAAGTCACCCTCTCCAGCTAGCTTTGTCCATTCTTCAGTCTCTTCCAAGTCCTTTAGACTTTACTGTTCCTAGAAGGACAAGATGATTTTACTCGAGGCTCCGTTTGAGATGGGGCTTTTACAATCTCCATCCCATCTCTGATCCGTGAGAGCCCCTGTCACCTGTGCTAGTCACTAGTCATCTGCTCTGACCCCCACCCTTGGAACCCCAGGATCTGGATTCCTTGAGAGATGTCATCTGAGCCAAGGGTAGTAATTTCCTTGACTCTGGCAGTGTCCCAGATGGCTCTGTTCTGGTGCCATTGGCGTGGAATGGATTCTGGACCCAAGATGTTGCCAGCTCTGTGAGTGGTTTTGGCTCCAACCTGGTCAGATCTGTCCTTCCCCTTTGGGGCTTTGGCTCTTGACATCTCGGGGCCGGTATCCATTTGCTACAAATCCGTGGTGGTGTCTTCCATTTCTGCTCCGAGGAGGGAGGGGGGAAGGATTTCTAGTTTTGTCTGCTTTTCAGGTGGCAGAGATGGCATTTTCTAGGAGTAGAAATGCCCCTCCCCCCCACACACACTATACAGTCCTCATCCAGTCTGAACCTTGGTCCCAGATGTCCTTCCACTGTCAGCCTGTCCATGAGGTCCTACAGTCTTCCCCTCTACAGGGCAGCCCCCCTGTTTTTCAGAGTCCTCCTCTGACTATCCTGCGGGGAGGTGCATTGGAAGAGGCTGTGCGGATTGGAAGAGGCTGTGCAAGAGGAAACCTATCAACTCTCCTTTGGAGTCAGAGTACACAGATTTTGATGAGTGAGAAGGATCCCCTTGATCACCACCCAGAGACCTCTCTCTTGGAGATATCCTAGAGATCTGAAGAGAAAAGGTGGGGTGGGTGGTCTCCCCAACCTCCTGAGGAATCTGCATTTCTGGAGGCTGTTGGTGTGGGCCCATCTGCGATGTAGGTGACTCCACCAGTGAATTAACTTGTTCAACCTAGTTTCCTGCCTGGCTTGGAAGGAGCCAGACACTGTGGAACCTATCCCCAAGTGCACTGACAAGTTTCTAAGCCCCCCTCCCATCTAATTTCCCTCATTGGAGTAAAGACATTCCAGTTGATGCCATCAGTGTCAGCAGCCACAAAGGAGTAGCTAGCAGAACAGAGTTCTTCTGTCCCTCCCCCAACAAGGAGTCACAGTTGGACAGGCATGAGAAGTGTCCATGCTTTGGCTACTTTTACGCTGTGTGTGTTAAACTGGGCACACTCGCACGTTTGCAGAGGGATTTGGTCAAGGAATTCAGATGTTCATGTTTCACTTTGCGGTCATCACTTGTGGGTTATCCCTGCTGCGTAGCCCTCGGCTGACCCGAATACCAGAATAAAGGGTTTCCCTCCTGCGTTGGCAGCCCAGTGTCTTGGGCTGATGTCAGGGCTGTAAATTGAGGCAGTTGACGTCATTACATCAGTCTTTCTTGCCATGGAGCCCGAAGCAGAAGCAGTTCATGAGTGCATCTGTCTGTTGCCAGAGTGAGGGAGTAATGGTCTAAAGCCAAGTACCCCATTGGGGAACCTTTTCTTGCATTTACCCGATGTCAGAGAAAGTCACAAATTGCCTCTGTTGTGGAAAACTGATCCCACATCGAGACTTCCACACCCTGTGCTTCCCTTGCCTAGGCCCACACCACGACATCCCCGGATGTTGGTTTTGTATTCTGTTTAATTCTAGGACTATTAGGAGAAGAGCTGAAATTGTAGCTAGACACTTCAGCGAGACTATTTCTCAATGTGAAATGGTGTTGGTCAGGCTGCTGTTTTATTTCCTAAAAAGAAGAAAGATAAGGAAAAGGATAGGCCTCAGTTAGGCCCTCGGATGATTCGGATCCGAAGTCAGATAGCCTTCCAGCCATTACAATTGCTGAACTCAGGCGCCTTCGCAGCCCCTGAAGCCAGCCGAGGAATCATTGCAGGCCTCTACAGTGACCCACTTGGAGTAAAGTACGCCATCGGATCCATCTACTCCTGCCAGTATGTTGGCCTTCAGTCCTGCGATTGGGTCCAGAGCCGAGACAATGAGCCCATGTCAGAGGGGAACTTCAGCAAAGTTCCTCCCCAAACTGTTGAATCTTGCTTAATGTTTCTAATTTATCGATGAGGTTGATTTTCAATGTAGTGGAAAGAACCTCTCGAGTGACCAGATTATGCATGGCCCTCGGGAGACATGCCTGTTTAAGGCTTTATGGGTTTGCAGAACCCTTCAAGGTGTTAGATTTACTAATTCCCCCTTCAATGGTTCTTTCTTGTTCATACCATCTGTTAAGGAAACACCCACAGCGAGTAAGAGGAAAAGTCTGCCTGCTGCAGGGATCAAAATTTCTTCCCCTCAAAGGCCTTTTTCAAGGAACCAGCACAGTGGTATGAAAATGTGGTTCAGAAGGTCTCTGGGTTCTTTCCAGGGTTCTCATGAAGGCTGTTCATCCAGAGGCAGATGGTGATGTTTTAATGGGAGATGCCCTAGAGACGGGGGGGGGTCTGCAAAATCGGGGCTTCAGAGAACCTTTCTCTGAGAAGGCCCTACCTGTGCTCCTGAAGCATTGCCCGGCTGTCGTTCCCTGGAGGCAGCAGGGGGCAGGCTTTCATTGCACCCAGACGCCTGGACAAAAGTAACAAATTACATCTGGATGATAAAATTCTCTGGAGGTTATTGCATTCCCTTTTTCCTTCCACCAGCACCCCCAGAAAGGAATCTCCCTGAAGTTCCACCTAGTCAGAGGAAGCACGCCATGCAACAATCTGTGAAATCTCTAGGGAAAAGTCATCCAGCGGGTCCCAACCAAACAACTAGGATGTGGAACATATTCACACTTTTTGGTGCCAGAAAAGACAGGGTACCTAAGGCCAATATTGGACCTGAGCAAGCTAAATCTGTATGTCGTCAGTTTTACATGGTGATGGTTTGGTCCATTCTTCCATTTCTGCCATTACTGCACAAGGACGATTGGATGTTCTGTAGATCTCCAGGATGCGTACTATCACAAAGATTGACAGGTACTCCAGAAGACGCTTGTACTTCTGGCTGGGAGCCAATCATTACCAGTTCAGAGCACTGCCCTGTGGACTCACCACAGCCCCCCCCCCCGGTGTTAACCAAATGCATCTCTGTAGTGGCAGCTCACATGCAACTGCAAGAATTCCAGGTGTATCCATATTTAGACGGTTGGCTCCTAACTGCACTATCTGTATCAGCTGGTCCAAGCAATGCAGTACATACTGCACACCTTCAGACGGTTGGGGATCACAGTAAGTTTGGAGAAGCCAAAACCTGTGCAGAGGATAGAGTTCATAGGAACGCAACTGAACACGGTCTCTGAAGTAACAGCTCTACCAACAGTTATCCCTGAGACAAGTCCAAGTATTACTGGATACACCAACACCCCCAGTAAGATGTATCCTAAAAGCTCTAGGTTCCATGTTGGCTGCCATACTTCTGGTGCCATTGGCAAGATTGTTTATGCGAGTGCTTCAGTGGACTCCAGCAGTTCAGTGGTCTATTTCGTATTCTCCATTAAATGTCCCGATCAAGCCGATGAAGTCTGCAGACAGCATTCACCATTGAAGTTGACATTGGACAGTCTTTATCTGGGCAGGCCCTAGGCCCTTTTCCCTTTCCACTCCAATGGACACTCCCTTGTTGGGGTGGGGGGGGGGGGCATTATGAAAGAAGATTTGTCCAAGGCACATGGTCCCCAACGGAGACCAAATTGCAAATCTGTATTCTAGAGATGAGAGCAGTCCTGATTTTGCAAACTTTCCAAGACTGCCTACCTGTGGGGAAGGATAGCAATTCACAGGCATATTAGTAGTCTGGTATATCAACAGAGGGGAACCCATTCATACCTGCTATGCAAAAGCACCATGAGAGTGTGGGAATGGGCGATCTCTTCGAACTGCTTTATTATTGCAGCGCACATTCCTGGGGAGACCAACGTTCTAGCGGACAGACTCTGGTCTATATTGAGTCCACAAAAGTAGTCCCTAAATTCGTAGCGAGCCAAATCTTCCTCTGGGGCCAACCTTGCTGCGACTTTTCTGTATCTCCCATGAACCACAAGTGCAAAAAGTACTTCGCTCTAAACCCCCCCCCCCAAGTGGGGAGTCACCCAGGGATGCTCTAGTGCATGATTGGCCTGTGGGTCTCCTGTATGCTTACCCTCCAGTTCTCTTGATTCCAAAAGTTTTACAGAAACCTAGCAGGTTAACAGCAACCTCCCATTTTCAGATCCCTAAGACTAACTGTGGGGGTTCCTCCACTTCCAGTGATTCTAAAGTCCAGGGTGGCCTCCCTGGTCTGGGAAATCTTACTTGATTCTCAGTAAACTTACAAAAAAAGGTGTACAGTAGCTAGTGGATGAGATTTTCAGTATGGGCATGGAACCAGAACATTGACCCCTTTTCAGCTCCCATCTCTGCTGTTTTCTTCCTGAGTTCTCTTTCAGGATGGAGCAAGTTTTTATATGAGCAAGTTACAAATTGGCAGCGACCGCTAATTTCCAATTTGCAGAAGCCACTAATTCACTTAATTTCAGCATCCAGATTGTGCAAGGCCTTTATGAAATTTTTTCTTCAGACCCCTGATTAAGCATCTTCCCCTCCTTGGGATCTGATGTTAATCCTGCAAGGTCTCACTCTGGCTGACTCGTGCACTGTAAAATTTCTGTCTTTGGAAGAGTATTTTTCTTGTGGCCATTACTTCACCCAGAAGGGTATTGGAACTTCAGGCTTAGTCATCCAAAATGCCATGCAGTATCTTTTTCAAAGACTAGAGTTCCTCTGAGGATGAATCCTTCCTTTATGCCTAAGTTGGCCACAGAGGCTAACCTAAAATCAGTCCATTCATCCTCGTGTCTTTTTTTCTAACCATTTCAACAAGGGGGAATATATGCTTCACCTACTTAACGTTCAGACAGTTTGGGTTCTGTCTGCACCAGACAGATGAACACTGGAAATCTGAGCGGCTATTCATTTCCTTTTCACCCAATCTGCTAGGACAGGCCGCATCTAAAGTAACCTTAACAAAGTGGATCACTAGTTACATTTCTGCCATCTATTCCTTGAATGGCTTAGTTACCCTGTCCACCAAGAACCCATTCTGCCAGGTCAGTGGCCACTTCAGCTTTTTCAGCTGGAACCTGTATTGGTTTGTGCTGCGGCAACTTCCAATGCACATACCTTTGTCAAGCGTTTCAAATTGGATGCAGTCTCCAGAGACAGAGCAGTCTGGCTCTGTGGTGCTCAGGCATATTCTTCCATAGGGGACACACAGGAAATCCAAGCAGCTGGGGACTCTGACCCAGCTGTGAGGAAGAATGAAATGGACGACCATCAGATGTAGGAGTTATGTACTTACCATAACTTGGTATTTGTATTGTCCAATTTCAATCTTCGTCAAATCCCACCCAACCTTTCCCCCATCTAAAGTCTAGAGGTATCTGGAGGATTCTGAGCTCCATAGATTACTAATTTGAACATCAGATTAGGGTGCTGTCTTTGTGAATGGTTTCTGTGCTTACCCCTCTCCTTTTCTGGGGCAGGAAACTTGATCTGAGCAGTTAGAGGCGATGCAAGGCATTGTGGATTTGGAAGGAGCTCAAGACTTGAAGCACCAGTCTTTTGGAATGGCTGGATCAGATCTGGTGTCAGATCCTATGACCCAGTTGTGAGGAAGAATGAATTTGGACAACGTAGATACCAAGCTCAAGTACTACTAAACTCCTAAATCTCTAGCTTAAAAATCTGTAAGCTATTGGAAAATACTGGGAAGCACTCCGTATTTCAGTACCTTATGCTCCTGAGGGAGAGAGCTATGCCTTGTCTTCTGAACCATTAAGGACCCAGTGGTCCTACGTCATATTTATCTCCACAAGTGCAAGAACCAAAGATCTGAATCCTCACCAGCAGATAGAAAAAGTGGAGAGGCTGATTACATGACCCCCCCCCCAACCTGTTGAATAAACACCCACTCCAAATTAAGCAGTTTTTCTACATTGTCTTCATTCAAATAGAAACTGGATGATTGGATGGGTATTCACAAATTCACCCATGGTTTGACTGGACTGGCTGTCCCCAGGAAGTTCTGGCAAGTTGTAAATTGTGGTCTCACATTACCAGTGATGTGTGATCAACAGTAGATCACTGTTGCAGTAAGCTAAGCTATTTGAATTGTATCTAGCCCGGGATATGGTTTAAGGCCAGTGCTTTTCTTCAGTGATCCTCTCCAGAAAGGTTAGCCTTTTCTGAAGCTGTAGTTAAAATGGAGGATTTCAGTGGGAATGAACTGGAATGCCTATTTCCTGGAAAAAAATTGTTACAGCTGGATATTCCACAGCCTGTGGCTGTCTCCTGTTTTATTAGCTTTATAGGATGTTTTCTTAACAGCATGTCAGTCATCCTCTTGCCTCTAAAAAAAAAATCTGATTCTTTATACAGACTAACTCGGTTACTTGTTTTAGAATCAGAGTAGAACATGCAGATGTTCATGTTTCACTGTTCACTTTTGGTTTATCTACTTGCAGTAGCCCTCAGTCGGCCTGATTAACAAAGTCTTGGGTCCTGCGTCGGTTGCTGTCTCTTCTTCCATGACATCAGGGGTATAAAACATGCAGCCGAGCCATTGCATCAGTATTTCTTGCCGTCCGGTGCCCGAAGCAGTTCGTAAGTGCCGGTCAGCCGACTCCTGAAATTCTTTTCTGAGTTTCAGAACCGAAGTCTTCAACTAAAGCTAAGTACCCCATTGTGGAAACGTTTTCTTGCTCCTTACAGATGTCAGTAAAAGTTAATTGCATTACCTGTGGAAAACAAATACCTCACAAAGATTTTCATTCGTACTGTATTCCTTGCGTAGGCCCTGACCACGACGTACCATGCTGTCGGTTTTGTCCTTTATTTAATCGGTGCACTATCCGTTGTCCGTATATTTTCGCCTCTAAATATTTTATTCTCTGTTTAATATCTAGAAATGTTCTGTTAGCCATCAGACTACTGGTATTGCGAAAAAACACAAGGATAAAGACAGGCTGCCGAGGTCCAAAACTGCCGATGACGCTTCTAAGCCAGTCGCCAGTTCGCTGGTACTCGGTGAGGTGCTTTCGCAGCCCCTGATGCCCACTACTTCTGATTAGCAGGCCTCTACTAAGACCCATTTGGAGTTCAGTATGCCGCGAGATGCTTCAACTATGGAACCTGTGGATGTCTCTAGCTTGGATGGGTTCAGAGTCGCTGTGCAGGCACTGGCTTCTGAGGGTGTATTCAGGTCTATGGACTTTCATATTAAACTGGTGCCTCCTCTTTCTCTTGGGCCTAAATCCCGAACCATACCTACAAAAGAAGACTCCCAGGTTGCATGCTGAAGCCTCTATGCCTAAAAAAACAAATAAGAATGGCTGAAGATCTTATTACTTTAATCAGGGGAAGCCAGCCTTCCCCTTCTAAGGGACCTAGGACTGAAGTTGTTTGAATCTTCTGACTTGAATTCTTATTTTTCTGATTCTTCTGATGATCTGGATTTGCCCTTATCTACTTATGAGGATTCTGATGCAGAGGACTCTGCCCTCTGCTTCCCTTCCAGAGGATTTTTGTTTTGGTGAAACCTTACATAATCTAAGGGAGCATTTCCACTGGAAAGCCAGGATTTTTCTGATTCAAAAAAGAGGCTTAGGGGATTTCTTGCTCCTGCCTCTGCGTAGGCCTTTAGCTATTCTTCCTGTACTAGACATTGTTGATGCTTTTTCGGAATCTAGTTTGGCCCCTGAGTCTTTGCCTCCTGCTTCCAGAAAACCGGACAGATATTACAGGGTTTCTGATTCACACAAGTTCCTTTTTAAAAATCCTATCGCAGATCCAGAGACCATTTCACAGGGACCCAAGGGCATTAAGGTTTCTACTGCTAAAAATCCTACCCCTTCTGATAGACTCCAGGGTGATGGATAGATGGGGTAAGAAGGTTTACACTTATGCAACCTTGGCCATTAGGGCTTTAAACTGCCAGTTTCATATGCTTAAAGTATCAACATGTTATTGGATTGCTTAAACAGAAAATTATTCCTGACTGTGCGGAAAATAAAGAATTACAGGATTTAATGCATTCTGCTAAACCGGTTGGAAAACTTACTTTGCAATGTGGATTTGATTCTTTAGAGGCCTCTTGCAGGGCTACTGTTACTGGTTCTGTGCTCAGAAGGCATGCTTGGCTTAAGGAGCAATCTTTACGTAATCCTGTTAAAGCTAAATTGCTGGATGCTCCCTTAAATCAGCACCGCCTGTTTGGCGACAAGGCTGAGGAAGTTCTTAAGATTGAAGATGAAGCCAAATCTATGCAAACTGTTAAAGATTTCTTACAAGTGCAGCCTCCTAGATTTAGTAGGCACTGGCCCTCCAAGAATTGGTCCTTTCCAGCCTCTTTAAGGTCTTCTCAAGCCAAACCCAGAAATAGCGGAATTCCCAGGTTTCAGTCCCAGGGGACACGCAAGACTAGGGGGGGGGGGTTTCCGCAACCAAATCAGGGAGTAGTAAGACTACCCCCTATGGAAAACACTCAATTACTTGCTTCTGAAACTTCCAAGTACTTCCCAACGGAATGCTCCTGTAGGCGGAAAGATTGGCCTGCCGGCCAAAAGCTGGGAACTCATTACCCAGGACAAATGGGTTTTAAATAGTGCCCCAAGGGTACAGATTTCACTTCCACACCTTACCAACACCAAGTGGGTGGCAAGATCTACCCCCAAATCAGTGGGCAGAGGCCCAAAATCAAGTACTTAAGCATGGGTGCTATTCAGTTGGTACCAGAAGAGGAAAAGGGACAAGGGTTCTATTCGAGACTTTCCCTGGTACCCAGAAAAGGCAGTACATGATGTCCTATCCTGAAACTTTCTACTCTAAATACCTTTCTGGTGATTCCAAAATTCAAGATGCTGACTCTTCACCAGCTGCTTCCTATGCTAGGCAAAGATGCATGGTTGGCAACACTAGATTTAAAAGCATACCTGCACATCCCTATCGGGGAGTCTTGCAGAAGATACCTACGCAGGCTATATGCGCTGTCCGTTCTCTGCACTGCCCTTTGGCTTATCTACTGCGCCCAGGTTATTCACGAAGTGCCTAGCTCCAGTCATTGCATTCTGCAGGCAAAGAAATATTCAAATATACCCATATCTGGACGTCTGTCTAATTCAGGCAAAAAGCCAGGACATACTGTTGAATCATCTGACCTTTGTTCAAAGGGTACTGACTTGTCTGGGGTACACCATGAACGAAAAGAAAATCACACCTGGTACCCGGTCAACAAATTATATTTCTGGGACCAAGCTTGAATAAACTTCCCAGATGACTTTCCTCACGCCAGAGAAACTGATTCATTTGACAGCCTACTTCAAACAAGTGGCCACAAAAACCCAGTTATCTGCAAGACAAATACTGCAAGCCTTGGGGTTCATGGCCTCCTGCATTCTACTAATTCCATATGCAAGGCTGCATATGAGGAAACTGCAATGGTATCTCAGAAGCCTATGGTGTCAACATTCACAGAATCTAGAAGCAATGATTCCTATCATACCTTGCCTACGCCGAGAGTTCCTTTTGGGTAGAGGCCTGCCACCAAAACAGGGGACTACCATTCACACTACCCCCTGCCGCCCAAACCTTAACAAATGCTTCAGATTATGCATGGGGGGCTCATTTGGCAGGGAAGTGCATTCAGGGCAAATGGAACCTGTCAAATGCACCTGCATATCAGTCAGAAATTTTAGCTGTACAGAATGCTCTGACAGCCTTCAAGGACCACATTCTTCCAGGACAATTAATGATAAAGACGACAACACCACTGTTGTGGTACATAAACAAGCAGGGGGGGGGTACACATTCTTACCTTCTCTGCAGACTAGCCATGGCATTGTGGAACACAGCCCTGAGCTATCAAGTGCATCTACAAGCTCAGATGTTCATCGTGTTACACTGCTGCAGTCATTACACTTGGGTTATCCTGCCGTCAGGCAGTCCCTCAGTCGGCCTGAGTTCGAATGTCTTGGTCCGGTGTCTGTTGCTGTCGCTTCTTCCCTGACGTCAGTGCGACAGGGGTATATAAGATGCAGCCAGCGCCATTTTCTTCAGTCTTTCTTGCCGTGTGGTGCCAGAAGCAAAAGCAGTTCGCAAGTGCCGGTTGGCCGACTCCTGAGATTTTTATTCCGAATTATATACTGTATTAGTATTGAAGAAGGGTGGTAACCCGAAAGCTTTGCTATCATTCTTAAAGGTGTTTTTTTTCCAACAGCTGTGGTCTTATTCATCATCTTGCAGCATTTCAGTGTTTTGTATTTTTATTCCAAATCCAGAACCGAAGTCTTCTACAAAGCTATGTACCCCGTTGGGGAAACCTTTTCTTGCCTCAGACCGATGTCCGTAAAAGTTAACTGTATTTCTTGAGGGAAGCAAATACCTCATAAGGATTTCCATTCCTATTGTATCCCATGCCTAGGCCCAGACCACGACGTCACTGGTTATCTGTTTTGCGCTAGGTTTAACAAGCGCACTATTAAACGTCGGTTTGATTTTGCCCAACATTACTTTGGTAGAAAATTCAATTAGACCATGCCGTCGGAACTTCTGACGACCCGAATACATAAAAAGCGCAAAAACAAGGATAGGCATCAGAGGCCCAGAGCTGACTAAGCCTCTTCTAGGCCAGTCGCCGGTTCTCTGGTTTTCAGCGAGGTGCCTTTGCAGCCCCTGACTACCGCTTCTGCAGAACCACAGGCCACCACAGACTTCCACGTGGAGATGGCTGGGCCTTCGGACGCACAAGCTTTTCAGCCTACCGAAACTAATCCTCCAGAGGGGTACGGAGTAGTTGAACAACCCGCAGCTTCAGAGGGTGTTTTCAGACCTTCTCAGCTAAGCATTAAACCCTCTGCTAAGTCTAAACCGTCTTTAAAAACAAACATATACAGCATTCTCCAGGACAGGCCTCCATGCCTAAGAAACAAATGCTCAAAATGGCTGAAGACCTAATCACTCTGATCAGGGGGTCCCATCCCCCTCCTGATAAAAGGCCTAGACAGGATGCAGACTGACTCATCCGACCAGGTGTCCATCTCTTCAGATTCTTCCTCAGACCTAGGATATTCTTTACCCCCTTATGAGGATTCTGATGCTGAGGAATCTATTCCATCAGCCTCTCCGCCTGAGGACTACTCCTTTGGGGAAACCTTACATACCATGAGGGAGCATTTCCATTGGGAAGGCCAGGATTACTCCGAATCCAAGAAAAGGCTCAGAGACTTCCTTTTATTACCTCAACACAGACCCCTTGCTATTCCGCCAGTGTTAAATATTGTGGATGATGTGTATACTGAATCCAGCTTAAATCCTGATTCTTTATCCCCCAGCCCCAGTTAAGCCTGACAGATAATAGAGTCCCTGACTCTCACAAATTTCTACATACAAGCCCTGTTGCTGACCCTGAAACTATTTCTCAGGGACTCAAAGGGGTTAAGGCCTCATCAGCCAAGAATCCAGTTCCCTCTGACAAATTCCAGAGCATTAGACGGATGGGGTAAGTATATATGTCTGCAACTTTAGCAATGAGAGCCTTAAATTGCCAGTTTCACATGCTAAAATGTCAGCAATTTTTGATGTCTCAGTTGAAACAAAAAATGCTACCAGATTCAGATCCTCCTAATTTTAAAGAAATGCAGGATTTATTGCATGCAGCTGAACAAGTGGGAAAACATACTTTGCAATGTGGTTTTGATTCTTTAGAGGCCTCCTGTAGAGCAGCAGTTACAGGCTCTGCCATTTAGAAGACATGCTTGGTTAAAAGAGCATACGTTACCAGATCATGTTAAAGCAAAATTATTGGATGCACCTTTGCAGCAGGATGTGTTGTTTGGAGTTAAGGCAGAAGAGGTATTAAAGAAAATGGAGGATAAGGCAAAATCCATGCAAATGGTGAAGGATTTCTTACAGGTTCAGCTTCCTCGATTTAGCAGAAATTGGCCAACAAAGAATTGGTCCTTTCCAGTTAGAACTCAAAGGGGCAGATACAGACGTCCAAGAGGTAGGGGTCAACCACAAGGTCCTTACAGGCCTCGTCAATGGGGTGCATCAGGCCAGAAAGAAGGGGAAGACTGGTCCCAACCATATAAAAAGCAGTTCCAATCACTTCACACTACAGCTGCCAAACAGCTCTCTTGGCAGCCCCCTTGGGAGGAAAACTGGCACTTTTCTATTACAATTGGCATATGATCACCAAAGACCAATGGGTTCTCAACATTGTATCTCAAGGTTACAGGTTCCACTTTCACACACTGCCAGTGTTAAAAGGAATGCCAAATCTGCCACCAAGTTAATGGGCAGAGGCTCAAAAACAAATTACAGCACTCATGGACATGAGAGCTATTCAAAAGGTACCACCACAGGAGCAAGGACAAGGATTTTACTTAACTCTTTCTGGTTCCCAGAAAGGACAAAGCCTGGAGGCCCATTCTGGATCTTCTCTAAACACTTACCTGGATGTTCCGAAATTCAGAATGTTGACACTACAGCTGCTTCCCATGCTGGGCAAGAAAGCTTGGCTCGTGACTTTGGACCTCAGAGGCATACCTGCATGTCCCTATCAGACAAAACTGCAGAAGATACCTCCGATTCATAGCTGGTTCAATGCACTATTAATTCTCTGCACTGTCCTTTGGCTTATCTACTGCTCCCAGGGTCTTCACAAAGTGCCTGGCACCAGTAATTGCTTTTTGCAGACAGAAAGGATTTCAGATTTATCCGTACCTGGACGACTGCCTGATTCAAGCAGAGAGCAAGGACATTCTTCTAAAGCATCTGGCGTTTGCAAAAAAGTTAAGTTGCCTATGGTACACAGTAAACGAAAGGAAATCAAAACTAGTGCCCTCACAAGAGATATTCCTGGGTGCCAGCTTGAACACAACGGCTCAGATGGCTTGTCTCACGCCAGACAAGCAAGGACAACTGACTCAATACTTTCAATTGATGGCAACAAGGACCCAGCTCCCTGCAAGAAAAATTCTGCAGGCCTTGGGTTAGATGGCATCTTGCATACTACTAATTCCATATGCCAGACTGCATATGAGGAAACTACAGTGGTACCTAAAGAGTGTCTGGTCTCAACACTGTCAAAGTTTGGAAACAGTTATACCACTAATTCCTTGCCTTCAACAGGAGTTTCGATGGTGGGCTCAAGCTTGTCACCTCAACAAGGGACAGCCTTTTACTCAACCCACAGCCAGGCAAACACTGACAAACAGATGCATCGGATTACGCCTCGGGAGCACACATGGCAGGAAAATGTATTCAGGGCAAGTGGCCCGTAGAACAAAGGCATCTTCACATCAATCAAGAGATGCTAGCTGTACAAAATACCCTTATAGCTTTCAAGGACCTGTTGCATCCAGGACAACTACTACTAAAGGTAGACACCACAGTTATGTGGTACATAAACAAGGGGGCACTCACTCCTACCCCCTTTGCAGACAAGCCATGACCTTGTGGAACACCGCTCTAAACTATCAAGTTCATCTGCAAGCACAATTCCTGCCAGGAGAGAAAAACACTGGCAGACGACTTAAGCAGAAACATTATGGATCCCCACGAATGGGAATTGAATCCACAAATATTCAGAATGATAACACAGAATTGGGGGAGCCCAGACATAGATATGTTTGCATCCCCAATGAACTGCCAGCTACAGAAATTCTGCACAAGGACTTACCATCCACAAGCATTGAAAGTGGATGCCCTCTTTCAGTTGGAAAAACCTGTAAGTATACGCTTTCCCACCAGTACCTCTCCTTTCAAAGGTACTTATAAAAGCCAGGCAAGAAGAGCTAAAGATGATCCTGATTGCACCAGACTGGCCACGCCAGCACTGGTACCCAATCTTAAAGAACTTAGCACAAGGACCTCCCTGGATTTTGCCTCAAATCCCACATCTGCTGACTCAGCACAACCAATCAGTTACATCACAGCCAGCTGAAGACCTTAAACCAAGCTGCATGGGAGATTCCTTAGTCAAGCAAGCAATGCCTCTCTCCAAAGCTGTCATGGATGTCATTCTGGAGGCCAGAAGGCCTAGTACCAGGAAAGCCTATTCGGATTAATGGAAGAGATTCTGTGCCTGGAACCAGGCTCACAGCCTTGACCCTTTTGTCCCAAACATTCCTCATACTACAATATTTAACAGATGCTGGACAAAGGCCTCTCCCTTTCATCCATCAAGATCCACGCCTCTGCCATCTCTGCTAATTACAACACGGTTCCACCAATTTTCTCTAATCCTTTGCTAAAACGGTACCTCAGAGGGACTAAAAACATAAGACTGCCCCGTAGAGCACCTACTCCAACGTGGGACCTCAACTTCATGTTGGAAAAATTAACTTTACCTCCTTTTGAGCCAGCTAACACAGCAGTTTTAAAATATTTCTCTTGGAAAACTGCTCTGCTCCTGGCAATAACATCAGCACGAAGAGTTTCAGAATTACAGGCACTAATGGCAGTGGAACCCTTCCTCATTTTCCATCAAGACAGGGTGTCTTTAAGAACTAACCCTACATTTATGCCAAAGGTGGTATCAAGTGTGGCTCTAAACCAATCTATTCACTTGTCAACGTTTTATCCAAAACCACAGAATAAAGGGGAGAGACTACTGCATTCTTTTTTGGGCATACACAGGCAGTTGCGCTTCTACTTGGACAAAACCAAAGCTTTCAGAAAATCTGAGCAATTATTGGTAGCATGTGCTGCAAGAGCACATGGAAAAGCCATTTCAGAACATCCTATTTCAAAATGGATAGGACACTGTATGTTTCCGCTATACATACCATGGGAAACCTGTGCCTAGCAGCATTAGATCTCACTCCACCAGGGTAACAGCCACTTCAACTGCCTACCTCAGAGGAGTACCGACTAAGGATATTTTGGAAGCAGCAACTTGGAGTTCTGTACATACCTTCACCAAGCATTACCATCTGCCTCTATACTCTAAATCCAGAGCTGGCTTCCCACTGCAGTGCTGCAGAGCCTTATAGCCACCCCTAATGCCTTATAGAACCAGCCACTCTACCTCAGCTTTGGGATTTTACCCAAGTGTAATGACTGCAGCAGTGTAACACGATGAACATAATGCAGTTTTGTACCTACCATAAATGTAGATGTTAGTGTATACACTGCTGCAGTCCAGGTTACCCTTCCTCCTTCCCCTCTTTCTTGCTGGTACGTACCTAAGCCTTCTACCCTTTGCTACCTATCTGGAGTATTTGCTGGTAACTGAAAGTTTTGATTGCTTTTCATATGAATGTTTTATTAGCAATTTCTGTGGCCTACCTTTTTGGGGGCACCTGACATCTGGGGCAAGAAAAACAGAAGAAAATGGCGTCTGCTGCATCTTATATACCCCTGTCGCACTGACGTCCAGGAAGAAGCGACAGCAACCAATGCCGGACCAAGGCTTTGGAACTCAGGCCGACTGAGGGAACCGCCTGACGGCAGGATAACCCAAATGTAATGACTGCAGCAGTGTATACACTTTAACATCTACATTTATGGTAGGTACAAAACTGTACTTTTCTGCCAGGAAAATTAAATACACTGGCAGACAAACTAAGCAGAAACCTCATGGACCCACACGAGTGGAAACTGGAACCAAGGATTTTCAGAATGTTGACAAGCAAATGAGGGGAGTCAGACCTGTTTGCCTCCCCCTAAAACTATCAGTTGGACAAATTTTGCACAAGGACTCCCCACAAACAAGCTTGGAGGGTGGATGCTCTGTCCTTCAGCTGAAAAAAACCTATCAGTTTATGCCTTTCCTCCTCTGCCTCTGCTCTCCAAGTGATACTAAAGATAAAACAAGACAAAGGATGATTTTGATTGCACCAGACTGGCCACGCCAACACTGGTATACCCCCTGTTGAGCAGTGTCACTGGCCCCATGACATCTGCCTCAGACTCCTACGCTATTGTCGCAGCAGGAGAACCAAATTCTGCACCTTCAACTTCAAACACTGAATCTATCAGCCTGGCTAATTACATAATTTCTCCTTCACCATCCCTCAGTAAACCAGTGATGGATATCATTTTAGAGGCAAGGAGGCCTAGTACTAGAAAGTCTTGCGCTGAAAAATGGAAGATTCTGTGCCTGGAACCAGTCTCAAGGGATGAGCACAACAGTGCACAATTTACCTCAGATTTTACAATACTTAACTGACATGCTTCATATAAAGGCCTGTCTTTCTCCTCCATCAAAAATCACGTCTCTGCCATCTCATCTCATTGTAATGCACAGCCAACCCTCTTCTCTCATCCACTGCTTAAACAGTTCCTCAGAGGGGCTAAAAATCTATGACCACCCAGGAGAGCTCCAACTCCAGCCTGGGACCTCAACTTTGTATTGGGAAAGCTCACCCTTCCTCCTTTTGAGCCAGCTGACACTGCAGACTTGATTCCTTTCTTGGAAAATAACTTTCCTTTCAGCAATCACTTCAGCAAGAAGGGTATCTGAATTACAGGCCCTCACGGCAGTGGAGCCTTTCATCATCCTTCATGCGAACAGGGTGTCCCTCAGGACCAATCCCTCCATGCCCAAGGTGGTATTCATTGCGGCCCTTATTCAGTCCATACATTTGCGAACCATCTTTCCTAATCCACAGAACAAAGGGGAACGGATTCTGCACTCCTTAGATGTGCACAGACAACTTAGTCTACTTGGACAGAACTAAACCTCAAAGGGAAATCTCATCAACTGCTGGTGCCATTTGCTGCAGGGACAGAGGGGAAGGCTATTTCAAAGCAAACCATTTCCAAATGGATAGGCCATTGCATTCATTTCTGCTATGAACACCATGGACAACGTATCCCACAGAGGATCAGCCCCCACACTTAACAGGGCTGCATCGACCTCTACAGCCTTTCTCAGAGGTGTCCCTACCAGGGACATCCTAGAAGCTGCTACCTGGAGTTCTGTACATACTTTCACCAAGCATTACCATCTGCCAATTTTCTCTAAATCCCGAGCTGGCTTTGCCACTGCAATCTTGCAGGCCTTTTAGCCAGTCCTAATGTTTAAATTCCTCCTCCCATCCTTAGCTTTGAGAATCTACCCAAAAGTGATGACGGCAACAGTTAAACACGAAGAGCATAATACAGTTGTGTACACTTGCCATAAATGCAGATGTTGGAGTGTATTCACTGTTGCAGTCCTGGTTACCTTCCCTCAAGCCCCCTTTCCTTTTTTGGATATACCTATACTTTCCTTTTCTATCTTCAAAAGCTTTTTGGTGTATTTGCTTTTTTTGTTGGAGGTATAACTTTGTATATTTATAGATTTAATTGCTTCCCATTAAGGGGGCACCTGACATTTGGGGCAAGAAACTGATGTAATGGTGACGGCTGCATGTTTTATACCCCCGACAACCTGACGTCATGAAAGAAGGGACAGCAACCGACGCAGGACCCATGACTTTGTTAATCAGGCCGACCGAGGGCTACTGCAAGCAGATAACCCAAAAGTGATGACTGCAACAGTGAATACACTAACATTTATGTTAAGTGTACACAACTGTACTTTATTTTCTTTTTTAAAATTGCTACTGCTAAACAGGTTAATGTTAACCTCATTCCCTGAAATAGATGGAAAGTCTCTTGATAGTTTTTTCCTTTGCTACTTTAACTTTCAGAATTTTAAACTGCCAGGATTTTTTATGTTATCAGCTTTTGAGAACATGAGCAAGGTTGGCTGTTAACCTCTCCCTCCCCCCTTCTGGGGGGGGGGGGGTGACAAATTCATTGAACGGGTATTAATTGCTTCTGCTTTTCCATTTAAACATTTTTTGAAGTGTTAACGGTTCTGCTGAAATGCTTCCAGTGCTGCTCTTAAGTGCTTCAGTTATGGTAAGATTTGCTTGGTCAGTCTGTTTACTAGATGAAACTGATTTAAAATTCTCCCCTTAAGGATGTTCTACTTGGCCCTTCTGCTGTGGTACTTAAGTGTTAGAGAAATTAATTCAAGGGATGACCTAAATTTTTCAAAACTTTTTCTAAAACTTTCTAACTCTAACCCTCTTTCAAAAAGCAAATTAAGCGGCAATGTGTCAGCAAACAGGATATTATTAAAACATAATGTCAAGGTTCAAAAGAAAGGGAAAGCCTTCCAGATTCAAGGACTGGCCAAAAAATCAGAATGATCTCTTATAGGTTCATAGGTTGGTACTAGGCTATCAGCCCTAGGGCCTATACAAGCTTAGCCATAACAATTCCCTGGCTATTTCTTCCCACACTATTTACTTCCCTGGACTCCTGTCTAGCAGGGCGACTGACGTGATCCCCGGGGTGAATTTCCTTTCTCCCATCCAATCGTCAAGGTTCCTTTTGAAGAGGGCCAAAGAGGCACTCTGCTTGACATGTATGGGCAATCTATTCCAGAGTCTGGGGAGTCTCTGGATCAGGAACCTACCCCTCCAGCATGTTTTGTTTACTGTGACAAGGTTTAGATCCCTGGAGCGTGTGGCTCTGATTGGGATTTCTTTAACTGTACCATGTCCAACAGCTCTGGGTTTGACATGGCCTTTATGTTAAGCAGAGATCTCCTGTGAGTAAATGATATGTGACGGAGTATAGCTGGAGTTTTTTAAGCTGGTCAGTGTAGGGCATCTGCTTTAGGCCTGTGATTCTTTTAGTGAGGTATTTCAGTGGCCTTTCCAGTTGTTTCAGATGTCTTGAGAGGTACATACCAAACTGGGCGTTGTATTCTATAATGGGTCTAATGAGGGATGAGTACAGTGGGACAATGACCTCCTTTTTTCTGGATGAAAAGCCTTTAGTGATGAGGTGTGCCACGCAGGATTTCCTGACTGTGGCGATGTGGTTATCGAAGGTGAGACCACTGTCCACCTGTGTCCCTAAGTCTCAACACACTTTCGGTGTTTAGTGTACTGCCACCTATATGGTAATTCACGGGTACATGTTTCTTCCCCAAAGGGGATAACTATACATTTCTTGGCATTGAGCTTGAGCCCATGACTCTGGCACCAAGCGTCTGTTTCTATAAGGCCCTTTTGTAGAGTATCCACATCATTTGGGGATTTGATAATGGCTCCCAGTTTGCAGTCCTCTGTGAACTGTTAGCCAGAGTCCCTTAGTGTTGGCCTGTACTTCAGAGAAGTAGATGCCAAACAAGGGAGGTCCCAGGACTGAACCTTGAGGTACTCCACTCGTCACTTGTCTGGAGCTGGATTTGGAGTCTGCTACTTTTACAGTGTGGGTTCAATCAGTGAGCCAGTTAGCAACCCATTGGGTGACATAGGGATTAATGCCCAGTTTAGTAAGTTTATCTATGATTCCAGAGTGGGGGATGGTGTCAAAGGCCTTGGCAAGGTCTAGATGGGCTGTGTGGACCACCTTACCCTTGTCCATGGCTCTGGAGACTGATTCAAAGAAGTCAGTCAGGTTCAGGAGACGAGATCTGCCCTTCACGAACCCAAACTGGGTGTGGTCCATTGTTTGAAGGTTGCCAATGTCTTTGTTTATAAGTTCCATGATAATACGCTCCATGGCCTTGCAGATAAGTCTCGTCCGACTGATGGTACGGTAGTTTCCGGGATCCAAGGTGTTCCCTCTTGTGGATTGGGATAACTGTAGCTCTGCGCCACTCAGTGGGCACGAAAACTGACATGAGGCTATGATTAAACATGACACTTAAGTGAAGTGCCAGTTCATGTTGTAGTTCATGTAGTACACAGCCTGGGTTGTCATCTGGTCCCATGGATGCTGTATTCTTAGCTTTGGAGAGTGTTTTTTACCTGTGTGGCCGTTATTACCGGAATTTGGCTGTCTTCCGGTATTGAGATGGGCCATTTAGGGGGTGAAGTTGGCACTGAATCGATCTGCCAGGATATTGACAATATCATTGGGATCAGTATATTTAATGCCATTCTGTTTTAGCTGAGAGCAGATCTGAGCATTGCCATTTAGATTCTTGACAGTTATAGAATGCCTTGTGGTTGTCTTTGGAATATTTGGCAGTTTTATTTTCGTAACTAGCTTTGGAGGATTTTGAAGGATCTCAGTTTCTTACTGAGGCTGGTAAGGGAGTTTTTTACATCCTGGGATTTTCCTCTTTTCTGCAACAGTTTCTTCCTTTTGTTGTAAAGTTTATGGCAGGGGACCACCAGATTGGCTTCCTTTTTTTTGGATGAGAGCATCGTGGTTCTATTTTAGATGGCACAATTCATGCATGAGTGGATGTGCTCGTACAGTGCCTTAGTGTAGGATTCAGCACTTGAACTTTCAGTTCCCGTCTGCATGGGTGTCATGAAGTTTGTCACTTCTGACTTGAGTAGCATGAAGTTGGCTTTGAAGAAGTTTTTTTATGGAGGTTTCCTTGCTGGGGATGGGATGTGGATGTTAAGGGTGATTAGCTTATGGTCAGACCTGACTAACGAGGGGGTGACCATGGGTGTGGAGCATAGATTTCCCATGTTGGTAATGACCAGGTTTAGGATATTGGAGCCCCTGGTTGGACTATGGATTAGTTGATCCAGGGCGTTGGAATTTATGAATTCCAAGAACCGTTGGGCGCAAAGGTGTTGGTACACGAGTAGTTTTCCCAGTTAATGGCAGTGTAGTAAAAATCACCAGTATTAGGGTGTTTGATTCTATCTTAATATTTTCCAGTATGTTTCGAAAGGTGTAGTTAGAATCTTGGGGTATGGTGGGGGATCTGTAGCAAGCTACAATTAGGATTGCAGTCTTGCCTAGTGTTAGTTGTACCTGGAGAATTTCAGACGCATTGTGTTGGGCAACTAGCCTGGTGGTGTGAATATTGACACTCCACCTTTAGTTTTTTGGTCCTGGTTTGGTGGCCGAAAAGTGGTAAGAGTTGTAGCCTGGTATTGCAGGGGTGCTCTCTGGAGCCTTGAACCAGGTCTCAGTTACTCCACAGATATCTGTTCTCCATTTTTAGGAGTGCCTCGAGAGAGTGCATTTTGAGGTTTAGACTTCTAGCATTGAGTAGCATTACCTTCAGATTTTGCATGCTTGTACCGGTTACGGTGGTGGTTTTGTCCTTTGAACTTTGCCTAAAAAAGGCACTATGGGGTGGCAAGAGCCTTGGCCAGTAACCTGAATCCCAGGGGCGACAGGTGCAGACAATCTCTGGCAAAGCATCATGGTCTGCCGATCATGTCATCCCAGGCAGAGACAGGTCCTGGATCCCCTTTGAATGACACCAGAAGCTTAGCCAATTGTTGAAGTCAGTCATTTTGTCCTTATATTGTGGTGGTATTCTGGGCAAAGGCAGGATGCTACTCGGGGCTAGGGTCATACCTGCCTGGGCCACATGATCAGAGAGCTCTTCCATGTGTCTCCATGTAGTCCCGGGAGGTACGTCTCAAGTCATTCACTCAAACATGGACAATGACAGAGTCATATTTGTATTTGTTGTGGAGTGACTTGAGTGCATGCGTTGTGGCAGATCCTGGCACCTGACAGGAAGCGGACTGTAATTTTCTCCTTCAACCTGGTGAGTGGGACATCAGTGTGCCGGACTATATAGTCACCTTTGACTAAAGTGTTAGGTACCTTGTCTTGCCTTAGGGGCTGTTGCTGGGTGGCACACTGGTGTTGTGAAATGTGACGCTTTGGTTGTGATTGTTTTGATTGGTGTTTGAGTTTTAGCTTCAGAGGTCCTTGTTGCTTGTGCAGATTACAGTTAAGGGCCTCTGCATTTGTGGATTTAGTGTTACTATATGTGGATGTTGGTGGTGTGGGTTTAGAAGGGCTATGTGTTGCTTGAGGTGTAGTGTGGGTGTTAACTTTCTCTTGACTGTCTAGCACAATCTTGGGTGGAGAGAGCTTTGCTTCCATTTTGACTATGTAAGTGCATCTCTCACAGGTTGTAGTGTTGGGTGGTAGAATGAGAGGGTTGTCTGTGTACATGAGGCAATTGCATTGCCCCAGTCTGCCCAGATTCACCAGGTGGACAGGAGAAATCACTGGAAGCTGACCCTTTGACATGCCTGGTTTGGTGCTTTGTTTTGTAAAGTACAGGAGCTGTTTTCCCTTATCTTAGCAAGGTACTTTGCAATTATAGGCTGTTTAGTGCCTACTATTAATTTCTCCTTATTAACAAGGAGAGTTGAGTACTTGTATCAGTTTAAGGCTTCCTAGTGCTTTCCAGCAGCTATTAGAGCAAGTGCTAGTCACAGGGATGCTTAAAGGTAAGATGAAAAAAAAAATGCACACTACAGTGTGCACTAGAGAAGTTAGATGTTAAAGTAGGTAACTTAAGTTTTACCTGTTAAAAAAGTTAAGGTTTAGTGGAGAGTTACTATTTTTAAAACAATAAGATGGATTGAAAGGGATGGTCACTTTTGTATTCTGGTACTATGGAATACAGTAGGAAGGCCAATAAATTTAAATAGTTGAAGGGGAGGGATTTCAAAAATTATGATTTTGTGATTACTCACACAAGCCAGTGAAAGTAGAGGAAATGAGATATATGGTCAGATTAACATAAGAGGCAGGCTACTAGAAAGACAGTGGTATTTAACAAGACAACTGTAACTGGGTGGGAGGGCAAGAAAAAAAATTAATTTCTGCCTGGTGGTCTGTTTTGAAGTTTTAATATGCTGTTAAAGCAGAATGCAAGTAAAACACAAGGTAAAGAAAACAAACCACAGTATTCAAAATATAAAAAGGCAATAAAGTAATACAAAATAGAAAAAATAAAAGCAAACTAACCATTTCTTCACAGCAAAGTGTAGCATGTCTGGATGAGCCTTACTGGTAAAGCTCTGAAATATGTTTTTACCCCTTAAATAGAAGGTTTAGTTCCTAGCTCCACCCCCTCAGTTCACAAATGAGTAACCTTGAGTGACCTCTTCTATCTTATGAATGAGTCCGTAATTGATCAGTTCTAATTTCTGCCTGACTCAGAAGAGACAGAGCTGTGGTCTCGAAGTTTTAATATGCTATGCGGTGGTGGTGCTGCGGTAGCGTTGTCGCCTGTTAGGCGTTGCCCGTTTGATTCTCAGAGCGTCTTCTGTGTAGCGACATGCATGAATGGGCGTTCCTTCATTGAAGGTTGTGCGTTGGGCCCGGCAAGCGAGTACGTAAAAATCTACTGCCAATCATTAGTGGACCGGAGTTCCGCTGTGGCGATCCCTAACCGGGAAAAGCCGAAAGACACAAATTAAAGCAGAATGCAAGTAAAACACAAGGTAAAGAAAACAAACCACAGTATTCAAAATATAAAAAAGGCAAAGTAATACAAAATACAAAAAATAAAAGCAAACTAACCTTTCCTTCACAGCAGTGTAGCAGAGTCTGGATGAGCCTTTCTGGTAAAGCCGGTACCTCATCACCAGGTGCCTCAATTATCTTTCCGGTGCCAGAGGGAACTTTGAGACCAGTCCCTGACCTCTCTCAATTTTTGTCAAGATTGTAATGTTCAAAATGTGCTCTTCAAACCATGTTACTATTTGCTCCTTTACTTTTGTGATAACACTAGACTTAAAAGGTGCTTACCATCAGCTTCCTATATTTCCGACATTAAGGTTGTCTGGTTTATATTATCTGTTCCGTCTTGTTCTTTGTTCTGTCTTCTGCACAAAATGTATTTGCAAAGTTTCTGGCACCAGTAGTTGCAGATTTCTAGGAATTCACAACATTCCAAATCAGGACAAATGTCTTGTATTTGTAGCCTCTGTAGTTGGGATCCTGACTTGTCAGGAAACATCCACTTCAGTCTGGGGTTTCAAGTGAACTTGAGGAATCCTCTCTTCCTTTCACCCAGAATAGTTTTTCCTGGGATGTCTTCTGGAATCTTCCTCAAAGATTTTCTTCCACTGGACAAAGTAGAATTATACAGAGATCTTCCTGAGCTTTTCAGCCAGTCTCTATCTGCCAAGGAATTTCTCAGGATTCTGAATTTAATGGCCTCCAAATGTTTTGTGTTTCACTGTTGCAGTCATCACAATTGGGTTATCTGCTTGCAGTAGCCCTCAGTCGGCCTGATTATCAAAGCCTTGGGTCCTGCATTTGTTGCTGTCTCATCTTCCGTAATGTCAGGTAGTCAGGGGTATAAAGCATGCAGCCGATGCCATTACATCAGTCTTTCTTGCTGTGCGGTGCCCAAAGCAGAAGCAGTTTGCCAGTGCCGGTCGGCTGACTCCTGAAATTTTTGTTTTCGAGTTTCAGAACAGAAGTCTTCAACTAAAGCTAAGTACTCAGAGCAACTTTTTCTTGCTCTAAACCGATGTCAGTAAAAGTCAATAATTGCATTTCTTGTGGAAAGCAAATACCTTATAAATATTTTAATTCGTACTGTATTCCTTGCCTAGGACCTGACCACGATGTACCTTGCTGTCTGTTTTGTGTCTTATTTAAACCACAAACTATTCGTCTGTATATTTTCGCTGCTAAATATTTTGGTACTCTGTTCAGTTATTCAGATATGTCTTCGGTAAGCCACCTGACTACCGACATTGTGAAAAAACGCAAAGATACAGAGCCTAGGTCCAAAGCTGCCGACTATGCTTCTCTTAAGCTAGTCGACAGTTTGCCCGGTACTCAGTGAGGTGCTTTCGCAGCCCCTGATAACCACTACTTCTGATTCGCAGGCCTCTGAGACCCATTCGGAGTCCGGTATGCCACAAGATGCTTCAACTGTGGAACCTGTGGATGTCTCTACATTGGATGGGTCCGGTGCCGCTGTGGAGGC
>NC_056731.1:1622785770-1622788270 GCF_019279795.1 Protopterus annectens
AAAAACTGATGCATGAGCCACGTGCGCCGGCCTCTATGCCTAAAAAAAACAGATCAAAATGGCTGAAGACCTGATTACCTTGATCAGGGGTTCCCATCCTCCTCCAGATAAGAGGCCTAGGCAAGACACTGATTATGAATCTTCAGATCAGGTTTCGGTTTCTTCTGATTCCTCTTCTGATCAGGAATTTATCTATACCTCCCTATGAGGATTCGGATGCAGAGGAAATCTATACCATCTGCATCACTATCTGAGGATTATTCATTTGGAGAAATATTAGATACCTTGAAGCATTTTCACTGGGAGAGAGAAGATTTCTCAGAATCAAGAGGCTCAGGGATTTCCTTTTCCATCAGCACAGGCCTTTAGCTATACCCCCTGTTTTAGACATTGTGGATGATGTGTTCTCTGAGTCGAGCTTGACCCCCTGACTCCTTACCTCTGGCTCCCTGACTCCTTACCTCTGGCTCCCAGCAAGCCTGACAGATATTACAGGGTCCCTGACTCACAGATTTTTATTTAGAAACCCTGCTGCTGATCCTGAAACTATTTCACGGGGTCCAAAGGGAGTTAAGACCTCAACAGCAAACAATCCTACCCCCTCTGACAGAGATTCAAGGGCACTGGATAGATGGGGAAAAAAGGTTTATACATCTGCAGCCTTGGCAATTAGGGCGTTAAACTGCCAGTTTCATATGCTCAAGTATCAACAACATGTTATGGGATTGCTGAAACAGAAAATGATAATTTCTGAATGTGCAGAAAATAAAGAATTGCAGGAATTGCATGTAGCTGAACATGTTGGAAAGCATACTTTGCAACGTGGTTTTGATTCTTTAGAGGCCTGCTGCAGGGTCGCAGTTACTGGATCTGTGATTAGGAGGCATGCCTGGTTAAAGGAACAAAATTTGCCTGATCATGTTAAAGCTAAATTACTAGATGCACTTTCCAGCACGATACTCTGGTGTTAAGGCAGAAGAGGTATTAAAGAAAATGGAAGACAAAGCTAAGTCTGTGCAAACTGTAAAAGACTTACAAGTGCACCCACCAAGATTCAGTAGACACTGGCCTACAAAAAATTGGTCCTTTCCTGTGTCAGAGCTCAAAGTGGCAAATCCAGATGCCCTAAGGGTTCCAGATACCAGGCAACAAGATTCATGCAGGTCAAAGCAATGGGGTGCTTCTACCTCCAAATCTGGAGGAGATGAAGTACAAACCTACAGAAAACAGTCCCAATGACTTCCTCTGCCTTCACCAAGCACTTGCCTTTTGGCAGCACCGGGAAAATTAGCACTTTTTGCTCAATTGGCAGTTAACCCAGGACATGTGGGTGCCAAACATAGTATCACAGCGGTACAGATTCCATTTCCATACTCTGCCAATGGCAAACGGTTCACCAGATCTGCCAAAAAATCAATGGGCAGAGGCACAGAAACAGGTTACATCCCTCATGGATATGGGGGCAATTCAGCCAGTACCAGAACAGGAATAAGGACAAGGTTTTTACTCAAGACTGTTCTTGGTAGATAAAGGACAAGGCATGGTGGCCAATACTGGATTTATCGATTCTGAACACATACCTGGACATTCCAAAATTCAAAATGCTAACTGCAGCAGCTTCTGCCCATGCTCAGCAAGAATGCCTGGCTTGTGACATTACACCTAAAAGAGGCATACCGGCATGTCCCAGTAAGACAGTCGTGCAGAAGATACCTCAGATTCAAGGCTGGCTTAATGCATTACCAGTTGTTTGCATTGCCATTTGGCTTATCTACTGAGCCCAGGGTCTTTACAAAGTGCCTGGCACCTGTAATTGCATTTTGCAGACAAAGAAGTATTCAAATATATACCCTTACTTGGACGACTCTCATTCAAGCAGAGAACAAGGACATTCTTTTTCAACAATTGGCGTTTGTGAAAAGGCTTCTAACATGCCTAGGGTACACAATAAACGAAAAGATATCACAAGTGGTACCCTCTCAAAAGATAACATTCCTGGGTGCAAACTTGAATACAACTGCCCAGATGGCTTGCCTCATGCCAGACAAGCAAAGGCAACTGACCACTTCAATCTGATGGCGGTAAAATCCCAGTTATCTGCAAGATAAATTCTGCAGGCTTTGGGCTTCATGGCATCCTGCATCCTACTGATTCCATATGTAAGACTGCATATGAGGAAACTTCAGTGGTACCTAAAAAGTTTATGAAGTCAACATTGTCACAGTCTGGAAACAATGATTGCTTTCATTCCCTGCCTGCAACAGGAGTTTCTGTGGTGGGCAAAGGTATGTCACCAAAACAGGGGACAGGCCTTCACTCTACCCCCTGCCAGACAAACCTTAACAGATGCATCAGATTATGCCTGGGGTCCCACGTGGCAGAAAGATCTGTTCAGGGCATATGGACCGAAAACAAATGCATCTACATGTCAACCATAAAGAGGTGCTAGCTGTTCAAAATGCCCTGACAGCCTTCAAGGACCTACTACATCCAGGACAAC
>NC_056731.1:1622795770-1622875770 GCF_019279795.1 Protopterus annectens
ATCACTGGCTTGCTCAGTTACTTGAATGTGTAGGTGCAAGCAAAAGAAGGCAAAATGCACATGCTGTCATTCCTGTTTTTTTGGAATTCATTAAATTCCATTATGTGAAGATTGTAGATGCCTGCATATTGAAGACAAAGCTTTAGCAGTATGTTGGGGAGGGATCATTTGCAAAAAGGAAAATGAGAGCATCTCTTTTAAATATGCCTTTATTTTTGAGTGTGCTGCAGATGCTGGGCAATAGCTTTTTTTTGTTCACTAGCTAGCTAAAACATTTCAGAATGGTTAACTGAAGGAAAATGCCAGTGTGATGACGGCATAGATTCTAATCAAACAGTTTTTAAATGACACTAAAATAGAAAATGTTGCTTGTGTTTTTGAATAGGTTCCTTCAGCCCTCTGCATCCTTATGATCCATTGTACCCAAAAATGGCGTGATTACAGGGCTGACACCAACAGTTTAGTCTTACTCCCCATAGTGTAATGTGTCCATCCATTTGAGATCCTATCTTGACATTGTGGCAATGCATTTAATCACTGGGTTATAACATACTGACTGTGTTAGCAAAAACTGTAGGTGCTGTTGAGTTTTTTTACGTCATCACCAAAAACATGCTAAAAAGTTTTAAAATAGATTTGAGCTTGTAAGACTAGGCAATAAATATTGATGTCTTATCCTACTGAGAGCAAATCATTTTTGCCATCTTAAATTCTTCCAGTTAATACCTGATACATTGCCATCATCGTTAGTACAAATGTAGAGGGCCAGTTTGTGTGTCTGCTTAATTGCCTGTTCTTGATGATGGTCTGTGGTTATATGGCAATACAGTTTAAAATTTAGAGCTAAAGTTTGGTCTGGAAAAGTGTTCTTGTAATCTATTTTTTTTTTTTTTTAAATTTTGTCAAGTCCTTCATGAAACTGCTGTCAAGTCAGTTTTGAAATTCTGATCACTTAAGTTTTTGGCGTTATCCTTAAGTTTAGAATGATAAATATTTGCATGTAAACTAAACTAATGTCTTTTGGTTTTTCCCGATTAGGGGTCGCCACAGCCGAACTCCAGTCTGCTAATGATTGGCAGTGGATTTTTACAGTGCTGAGTTGCCAGCCCGACGCCCAACCCTCAAAGAAGGCACTCCCATTCACGCACACACCTACCTGCATGTTTTTAAACGTCACTCGACCGCGGGGAGGACATGCAGACTCCACACAGAAGGGGCTCCAGCTGAGTATCGAACGGGAGAACCTCTTGCTGTGAGGCGACAATGCTAACCACTGCACCACCGTGGCTAATGTTTGTGAAGGTAGGTTTATGAAACACTGGAATTTAAAAGCTTTTGTCTGCAGTTACGTATCAGAATTTTAGAAAAGCATGAGCTCGTCTTTGATCATATCCTATGACAAATGAGGAAAACATGTACAGTTTTCTAAATGTATGTAACAAATAACTTTTCTGAAGTTTCCCAAACATCCAGGCCTAAGGTACTGCAATTGTGTAAGTTTAAGTTACCGTAGTGGTAGATGGGAATGATCACTGCTGAACCAACTTCTAAAGCTTCAGGGCACTTTTCACATGCTTTGTTTATAGCAGCTTGAGCTGAATAAAAGACAAGTTTGGGTGCAAAAGACCTAAGCTTTCCTGCTAGCAGAGAAAGGGGGGCTGTGAGCCACACCCTGACATAAAAAACATACCAAAAACCAAGGAAGATTGAGGGAGGGAGTGGCTACTGTAGTGATCATTCGAATATCTACTGTTATGATAAGTTCAACTTACACAACTGTACTTTGTTCATGTTGATCACTATTGCCTTGGCTATATGGTAGATTAATGTAGCTGACTGTTTTGAAGGTGGAAGAATGGTCCAGGAACTCCTGGAGAATGGTCCTAGTAGACAATGATTAATGGTCGTAGTAGACAATCTAAAACTAGAGAAAGGAATAAAGGGTACTTATTATAGCTGCCTTGGTGAAATTGGTAGGGTGATACAGTTGAGGGATTTACGGATGTTATCTATATTGTACCCATTTCAGATATTCACTGTTCAATATCCCCCCATGTTTAGAAAGTAGGCAAACGAGTGTTCAACTTACAAGTTTTTCTACAAAACACAAGCTGCCTTTTCCTACTGGCAGAAGTGACAATTTGCATTCCTTATGTAACATATCCCTTTTGTGCACCTCGTCTTTATTTTCTTCACACTACTGCTTCAGAATCGTTCCATCTGTACTACTTTCCTAAATCTATTTGTACACAAAATTACATTTTCCTCTTCCCTACATTTTTAGGAGTGCCATTCCTCCTCTAATCTGTCCTCTAAGTACTCATATGTATGCATATACTGTAAGAAATGTAGTACTTCATAGTGTTTTATGTATTTATGTAAATTTACGTGAGTTCCTATTCTCCATGGGTATCACCATCTTTACTGTTTACATAACTGAATCACCAAGGCTGCTGTAATAAGCAAATACCGAATAAAGTTTATAATGCTTTGTAAAAAGTGTGTACAGAGGACCAAGTAGCAGCCTTGAATACAGTCCTTTCCAAAAATCCATAGATGAAGTCGAGTCTTTGTAGAGTGATGCTTGACCCTTCATGAAATAAATTTGTTATGGTGAGTAGAACAAAAGGTAGTGACCTTAGCCATTTGAAATTCATCTGTTTTGAAACAGGCTGTTCCTGCTTAGCTTTGTAAAAAAATGAGCAAATTGATTTAAAAATCTGAGATTTAGTTTAGTCAGGAATATTACCAAAAGAAAGAAACCCTGTCCTTGTGGCAAAGGAGCAGTGAAGTGGTGCAGCGGTAGCGTTGTTGCCTCACAGCAAGAGGTTCTTCGGTTTGATAGTCAGCTGGGGGTACCTTCTGTGTGGAGTCTGCATGTCGTCGCTACATTTGTGTGGGTTTCCTCCCACGTTAAAGACATGCATCTAGAGCGTTTCTCCCTGAGCCTCCACTAAAAATTAACTTTGTTCCAAGTCGGACTTTCCTGGTAATTAATGTTAAATAAAATAAATAATTCTGGTTTGGCTCACCCATAAGAACTTGCAACTCTACCCTTGTCTGTAAGCGCTTGCAACTCTGTTACCCTTCTTGCAGAAGTCAAAGCAATTAGAAAAACTGTGTTCCATTTTCACCTCAAGTTAGCCGGATTAGCTGGTTTGAATGGAGAAAGTTGGTTTCTGTAACGCAACATTTAAGATAAAAAGGAAGGGGCGTCCAGTTTACTTGGAGGCCTCCTGGGCAAAATCCCTTTCAAGAACATTTTGACAAGCAGCTGTCTTGGAAGAGGGGGATCCATGGGCAGACATGCTGAAATGTCTGAATAAACCTTGATAAAGGAATGAGATGCCAGAGGATTAGTAGCTCACAGATGTTAAAACCATAGAATAGATAGCCCTGAATTGATACTGGTAATAGTGTTTGCTCCAACTAGGAAATTTTTTCCATTTAATTTTTTAGTAGCAGGGTTTCTTGCCTTCATGCATCCATGCCTCATGCCTGCTGCATGTCCTCAGAAAACAGGTGCCTAAAAGGAATTAAGACCCTGTCATTCAGGCAGTCAGTTGAAGATTGATGGTGTATCTAAATACTTCTGTGTTCAGACATCAAATGCAACTTGCATCGAATAGCTGCTCCTTGAACTTTAAATGTCAAACGTTACTTGTACTGAACAGGCATATCTGTGAAAATAAAATCAAATGGCCACAGTTGGCCAGCGTAATGGAATCGAAATATACTAGTTTACCGGTAACTTTAAGAAAACCTGCACTTTTCCCAATTTATTGCTACCTCGGAGTCTATATATATAGTTAGTGGGGAGGTGTGGGATACAGCCTTCCACAACAGGAGGATATAGTGAACAGCAGACGCTACATACTTGGGAGGGGCTGCACCTCACCCCCCGCTAATTATATATACCAACTCCAAGGTTGCACTAAACTGGGGAAGCGGCAGGTTTTCTTGTATTAACAGTAAGTAGTATGTTTCGGTTCTGTTATGTTGGCCAACTGTAGCCATTTGTTTTTATTTTCAGAGATATGCCTGTTTGGTAAAAGTGAAGTTTGATTAATGTTCAAGGAATAGCCATTCAGTGCAAGTTGTTGAAACACCCCTGTGATGAAGTTTGTGGTAATTACTCCTAGCAGCTTCTAAAAGAAGGGAGAAGCGTGGTTGCCTGGACCAGAAAAGTGTCACCACATTGATCTTTGGGAATTCCTACCCCCTAGGTATTAGTGGAAAGGCATACAGAAGCATTCCTGTCCAAAGAAAAGGCATCAGTCTTCCAGGCCGCCTTGCATTGAGTTCTGAAACAGAGTTTTGTCAGTTGATCAGAGAAGGAGTTCCCCACAGATGTATCAAGTCCTGGAAAAACCCCTGATCTAGTTTCCATTCTTGAGTCTGTCCTCAACATGCTCCGTTTGTCTGCCACACAGTTTTTCTCTGGCTAAATGCAGGATGCTTCTAAATTGAGATTGAGCTGTAAAGCTATATTCCAAGCTAATATGGCTGGTCTGTAAAGGGAGTATGACCTGGTTCCTTCTTGCTTGATGTAACGCATCTCTGTGGTATTGTCTAATAATTTGAAGAGGTCCTGGGGATGAAAAGATTGTTCAGAGAATTGACTGCTTTGATCGGGGCATACATCTTGATATTTGTGCTAATGTTTGTCCTTGGTGTCCCTTGTGTCATGAAACTGCTGCCCAAACAAAATCTGAACCATCAATGGTGAAGACGAGAACTTGATTTAAGGATATTTGTCTCTGATTTCTCTTCTGACAAATGCCAGTACTAGGATCTGAAAATATAGCATAGATGCTGAGACCAAAGAGATTAGATACCACTGTATCTTATGTAGAGTCCTGCCCAGGGTATCATGAGAATCATAAATGCCATGAGACCCAAAATCCCGAGGTATTGCCTCTGATGTCGGAGTGGAAAACCTTGGAAATCTAAGCATCTATTTTTCCTCTGGTGAAAAAGCTCTTTGAACTGAGGTGTCTAGTTGATATCCCATGGTCACAGCCCTGTGTGAGTCAAGAAAGACTTTTGAATGTTCTCTTGGAATCTCAGCTTGTGCAAGAGAGCTCACAGATTCCTCACATTTTGAAAGACTGCAGAAGTAAGCAACTCTAAATACAGAAAATGTGCATACCCTGTAGCCTGCAGTGAGCTGTAACGAGCACTCTCTGTGCAGTTGATGATGCAAAGGGTAAGGCCGAGAATTGGTAGCGTGATCCCGATGCACACAACCTTCATGCCCAAAGCCTGGATGAGTAGGAATGTGATGAGCATCTTTCAAGTCTAGTGTTACCAGGAAATTTCAGAGGCAACAGATTGTGAAGTGACATTTTGAGTTTGGCACAATCACAAACCAGTTTAGGAAAGAAAGGTTTAGAACTGGTCTACAAGGATGTTCCTGTTCCCAAAGAAAGAAATTGCTTGAACAAACCCTTTCCCCACCTGGGAAGGAGGAACTCATTCTGTCACTCCTTGAGACGGTGTGTGATGGAGAAAGAGACAAAGTTTGACCAGGATGAGGAATGACCCCCTGGAAAGGAGGAATTTCCTCTCTCTGCCATCTGTAACCTTCATTTTCTGAACCCATGTGTTTGAAACAGTCAATTACCAAGTGAGAAATGGAGAGTGATTTTTTTCTGGAAGAGAAAAAGGCCAGGGTGGGAGGGGTCTCAAAATCTTTTATACTCATTCAGATTTTTTGTAGCCTCCTTGGTTTTTGGAGGTTTAACACTTCATTTTTGTAACCTCCTTGCCACTTAAACATCTGTTTTATCTGAATTCTGTTGACTGTTTTTTTTGCTAAAGTTTGATTAGAAAGAAAATCTCTTGGTCAATTTGGAAAAGGAAGGCTGAAAAAAATCGATGTAATGGGATCCTATCTCGCCTACATTCACAACAGATGGGTTCGGAGCCGATCCATTGGCTCCGACTCTGCAACTAATACACTAGCACGAAGTCTCTCATTGGCTGGGCTACTCCCTATCCCAGGATGCACTACACCTGCTTCCCCAGATCTCGTTTGCCGCTTAACAAGCTGGACGTGGTCTCGACTTGGCTGGAGCTAAGTGGTTCTTTTTACCTTATTGGTCCTTGACCTAAGGGAATTTTTGTCTATATTAACCAAACAGCTGTTTTAACAGCTATTGCTTACTATTTCTTACTATTTCTTAAGTTTTTTTGAGTGCTTGAGTGTTTCCAAAAATTTAATTTATTCTGTCGGGCAAGGCCCGTTTAAGTTAGAGGGCCTTTGCCCTACCTTTGAGTGCTATTAGGTTTAATTAACTTTTGGTTAGTTGTTTTTCGGGCAAAGCCGTTTAAATTAGAGGGCTTTGGGCCGTTTAACTGGTTTCTAATTGTTGTGAGGTAAACTTTCACCAGTACTCGCGCCAGTGTGTCTCGCGCTTTTCAGTTGGCGCATTTTGTGTATAGTGCTATACTTGTGGTAGAGTAAGATTTCCATAGAGTTTTTTACTTGTGGCTTGTATCATGTCCAAGGAACAAAAGTCTGGTTTTAAAAAATGCACTCGGTGCAATTACAAGATGTCCATTACAGACAGTCATTCAGTCTGTGTTTATTGTTTGGGGCCGAAACATCTGCAAGAGACTTGTAGCGTCTGTCATGCGTTCTCCGCTAGAGTTCTTCAAGAACGCAAGAACAAGTTAATATTGAAAGGGCTTATCAAACCTTCTTTGAGGAAGCCTTAGATCCACCTGTTGCTTCCAAAGAAAAGATCGTCGGCTCCGACAAGTCCGCCGGAGCCGACTTCTAAAAGACTAAATTGACCTCTTCTTCCTCGGCTCCACTGACTTCGGGGCCGAGGGTCGAAGGGTCTGCCTCGATACCTCCTACCTCGGCTCCATTGCCTTCGGAGCCGCAAGTTGGAGTGTCGAGAGGTGAATCACCTCCATCGGTTCCAATGGCTTCGAGCCGGTGGAAGTGTGCAGCTCAGACTCTTCCCCTCTGCTCAAGAAGGCTCCTTCGGTGCCGATGGAGGTCCATGCTGTGGTGGAGTCGGCGCCGATAGCATTGGAGCCGTTTCGGAGCCGGTCCCCTTCTCTCTCGGAGCCGAGAGGAAAGTCTTCTCTATTGTCTACCTCCTCTAAATCATCGAGACTTTCAGATTCGGACCTGGATAGGGTTTTACAGAAGCTATTCCAATCTCCAGTGTTTACTAAAATGGTCTCGGCTCCAGCACAGTTTGCTTCGGAGCCGATCCCTCCTCCAACACATTTGATTCCTCCTCCAACCTCTTCGGAGCCATTGGAGCCGGTGGTGGTGGAGCAATGTGGAGCCATACGGTCGGAGCAGAGACCCCTTACAGGCCTCTCGGTTCCGACTGTGCTTCCTACCCTGTCCTCCGGTTCAGGGTTTGGCACTGCAACCTCTTCAGCCGGAGCCGAAGGGAACACTTTAGGTTTGGGTGCTTCGGTACCTAGTCTTCCTCTTGGAGCATCGGCTGCTGGAATTCCTGGTGCCATCGTGGTCTCTAGACCAGCGACCTCCTTGGATTCTGGAGGTCCGGCCTTTGAGGTCATGAGGAGCGCTGCTAGCCATGTCTTTGCCGGTTCAACAAGATTCTACCTCACCGCCCCTAGATTTGGAGACTGGTGCTTCTGTTGTGTTGCAGCCCCCAGCAGCGGGCCCCAGGGCCTGAGGATACCCCATCGGCGGTTCCTTCTTCCGGTGGTCCGTCCAATCTGCCGGACGAACCCCCAAGGAAGAAATTGTGTAAGAGGAAGCACGTAGACACCCAAGATGAGTCTGTTACATCGGATACTGACCTCGATGACGCAGAAGGGTCTCCCAAATCATCTTCGGATGATATCTCCTTCTCAGACATCTTGGAGATTCTGAGACAGAGAGGTGACTGGCAAGCCAAAACCCCTTCAGCTGAGGAGTCAGTCTTCCTCAAGGCCTTTGGGGCCCAGCCTTCCGCCTCCTGGGTGTCTCCGCCCTTCGATGAACTCCTTGATTTGGTTTCTCGCGTGGGAACACCCTGATTCTGTGGAACCGGTGCCTGCGAGGCCCAATAAATTTTTATCAGCCCCCCCCCGCAGAAGGAGTTTCTTACAAAGGGTGTGCTTGTAGATGCTTTGGTGGTGGCTTCTGCCACACAGCAGGACGTGGCAGAGGCTTCGACGTCTATTCATCCTCCTAATAAGGATTCTAGGAGCATGGATAGGTACGGGAAGCGTACCCTGTCTTCAGCGGCCTTTGCCTTACGGTCTCTGAACTATTTATGTCATTTTACGAGGCTCCAAAGGGATCTTCTCAAAGAGCTAAATGACTCTCTTGTTGGTAACCTACCTGAGGCGCTGGCCCCGACTGTTGGCGCACAGATGACTACCCTCTTTTCTGTTGTTAACTCGTCCATGAGGCTCATTTCATATGCGGCCGAAGGGGCGAGTAGAGCAGCGGGAACAGGCGTTGCTCTCAGGAGACAAGCCTGGTTACGCTTGTGTTCGCTCATGAGGCCTTCAAGTCTTCCTTCACGACGCCCCTTTGATGGGTCATCTTTGTTTGGACCCAAGGTGAAGGACACACTAACTCGGTGCGAGCAGGAGGGCAAGACTTTGACTGCCGTTGGGGCCCGATTTTCCGCTCCTTCTAGGCCTTACCCCAAGGCTCGAGAGGAGGGAAAATGTGGTTTAGAAAATCTCAGAAGTCTTTCTACTCCACCCAGTGATTCCCTCCAGAGGCGGGGATTTTGGAAGACGCCCAGAGGTGGCAGAGGCCCCGTAACTCTGGAGACCGCGATTCCTTTCGTGGTTCTTCATACAACCAGCGTTCCTGAGTTGTTGCCCGACTGTGCAACTCCGAGCCAGTCGGGTCGTTTTTGCGGCGCACCCACAAGCTTGGGAATCCATAACAAGCGATCAGTGGGTGCTTCGATTATTACCGGAGGTTATATCATCCCTTCAACAAACCCCCTTTCTTTAAGGGAAATCCCGGACGTACCACCCAGTCAGCGGGATCAGGCAGCATTAGAGGTGTCAAAGCTGCTAGAAAAGAGCCATCCAGCCTGTCCCCATCGACCAGATCGGATCAGGAACTTACTCAAGATTATTTTTGGTACCAAAAGACAGGGGACTTCAGGCCCATTTTGGACCTCAGTTCATTGAATCGCTTCGTAAAGAAGTCCAAATTCAATGGTCACTCTTCAATCTATTCTTCCTTTGCTGGAAAAGATGCATGGATGTGCTCCATAGATCTCCAGGACGCTTACTATCACATTCCCATAGCTCAAGAGTCCAGGAGACATTTACGCCCGCCTCAGAGTCAGTCATTTCCAATTCCGAGCACTGCCCTTTGGTCTCACCACAGCCCCCAGGGTGTTCACCAAGTGTCTGGCAGTGGTAACTGCTCACCTGAGAAGTCTGGGATTCCAGGTGTTTCCTTATCTAGACGACTGGCTCCTTACTGCCACCTCCGAGCATCTACTACTCCAAGCGCTCAGAGCCATGTTCACCTTGGGCCGTTTCTTGGGGATCACGTTCAATTTGCAAAAATCTGTACTACAGCCATCTCAGCGTATTACTTTCATAGGCGCAGACTTAGACACAAAAGAATGCGCCTTTTACCGGCAGCAAGAATTCAGGTCCTACAAGATCAAGTCAAATCCTGTCTTCCCTACTAAGAGCCCCGGCCCATCGGATCCTACAACTGTTGGGCTCGATGGCGTCAACCATACTTTTAGTTCCCTTGGCCAGACTTCACATGCGAATTTTACAATGGCTACTGTCGGTTCAGTGGTCTTATCAGGAACTTCCCTTGAACCACTTAATCATAATCACGGAAAGTTGCCGTCGAGATCTGCATTGGTGGCTTCTCCAATCAAATCTCGACCAGGGGCGACCCTTTATACCTCAACGTCCCGTTGCCACTGACTACGGACGCCTCCCAGGTAGGGTGGGGGGGTCATTACCTGGACAGGTCGGTCCAAGACACATGGCAGATCCAGGAAACGCATTTGCATATCAATGTCCTGGAGATGAGAGCGGTACTATTGGTACTCCAAGCTCTCCATCACGCTCTCTCATAGGGGCCCGATTGCTATCCTATCCGACAACATGTCGGTGGTGTGGTACATAAACAAGCAAGGTGGAACCAGGTCTTACCCACTATGCAGAGAAGCCATGAGACTTTGGCACTGGGCGGTAGCTACCAACCGCTTTCTAATGGCAATGCACATACCGGGGAAGTCCAATGTGATTGCGGACAGATTAAGCAGGACCATTCTTTTACCCCACGAGTGGTCCCTCAACCAGGGTATAGCTGCGAAAATCTTCGACAGATGGGGTCTTCCTTGCTGCGACCTGTTTGCCAGCCCTCACAATGCGAAATGCAGAGAGATGTTCTTCGTTCCCCATTGCTGCAGTCCTTACTATTGGGTATAGTCCGCGTCCAGTCGGCCCGAATACCAGAGTATAAGGCTGACGTCGGTCAGGGCGCATTAGACTGACGTCAGTACGTCAGGGTACTAATGCGCATGACCGTCATATCCTCAGTCTTTTTTGCCGCATGGTCCGATGCAGAAGCAGTTTTGCGAGTGCAGGTTGGCGTTCTGAAATATTTCAAACCGGAGTTTCAGACCAAACAGAGTTGGCTAAGTACCCCGTTGGGGAACATTTTGGTTTTTTCTTGCCTCAGTATTTAACCAGATGTCAGAAAAAGTGAATAACTGTATTTCTTGTGGGAAACAGATACCTCATAGGGATTACCATTCCTTGTGTATACCTTGTTTAGGGCCTGAGCACCACGTTGTTGGTTGCCGCTCTTGTGCTAGGTTTAACAAACGCACTATTAAGAGGAGGTTAGACTGTGCCAGGTTAGTGTTTGGGAAGCGTTGCAATTATAAAATGCCGTCGGATGCTCCGGCCGCGCCCAAGAAGCGCAAGGACAAAACAGCGGCCTAGGGTTGATGAACCGGCAGTCCCGGACGTCGGTTCTTTAGAAGGCTCAGTGGAGCCAGAGGTTTTGCCAGGAGTTTCCATGGAGTCTCAGGCAGAAACTTTACTGTTACAGGATGTGCCTTCTCAGGAGGTAGGCCAGGCTGAGGGGGCTTCTCAGGTCACTGTTCCTCCCTCTCTTCCCAAGGTAGTTAGAGCCTCTCCTTCTGTTGCCAAAACTTCTTTGAGAGGTAGGCCTAGTTCAGTTTCAGTGGGGGCTTCTCCTAGCATTTCGGGTTCTGTACCTAAGAAACATATGCTTAAAATGGCAGAAGATTTGATTACTATGATTAGAGGTTCTATGCCCCCGCCTGATAAGAGGCCTAGGGTGGAACCGAGTTTGATAGTTTTGAACAGTGTTCAGAGGCTTCAGAGTCTTCTGGAAGACTTGCAGGAGTATCCTACTTATTCTGATTCTGATGTGGATGATTCCACTCCTACAGCTTCTCCTCCTGAAGATTTCTCCATTTCAGAGACTCTGCATTCCATGAGGGAGCACCTTAAATGGGAAGGCCAGGATTACTCTGATTCAGGAAAAGGCTTAGGGAATTCTTGTTTTTACCCCAGCATAGGCCCTTAGCTATTCCTCCTGTGTTGAATGTGGTGGAAGATGTTTTTGCAGAGGCTTCCCTGAACCCTGACTCTTTGCCTCCTGCTCCTGTTAAGCCTGATGGGTATTATAGGGTGCCCGAAGCTCATAAGTATTTGTTTAAGAGTCCTAGGGCGGACCCAGAAACTATTTCTCAAGGGCCTAAAGGTGTTAAAGCTTCTGTGGTTAAAAATCCTGTTCCTACTGATAAAGAGGCAAGGGCTTTGGATAGGTGGGGAAAGAAAGTGTATACTTCTTCCACCCTAGCCATGAGAGCGTTGAATTGTCAGTTTCACATGCTAAAATATCAGAATTATCTCCTTTCACAATTAAAATCTAAGGTGGATGCTTTGGCGGAAGGTATTGAGTGTAAAGAGTTGCTGGATTTGGTTCATGTGTCTGAACAAGTGGGTAAGCATTCTTTGCAATGTGGTTTTGATGCTGTACAGGCCTCCTCCAGGGTGGCTGCTACTAGTTCTGTTCTTCGCAGGCATGCCTGGTTGAAGGATCAGAATTTAGCTGAGCATGTTAAGACAAGGATTTTGGATGCTCCTTTACAGTCTGATGTGTTGTTTGGATCGCCTGTGGAAGCAGTTTTAAAGAAAATGGAGGACAAAGCTAAGTCTATGCAAACTGTTAAAGATTTTTGCAGGTGCAGCCACCAAGTTTAGTAGAAATTGGCCTGCTAAGGGGTGGACATATCCTGCTTATGATTCCCAGTCTAGGGGTAGGTCTAGACGTGGTGGGGCAGGGCTCAAGGTTCTTTTAGGCCTAGAACAGGAGTTCACCTGCTCAGACTTCTGGTGAGGGCAGGGGTCAGTCCTTTCGTAAACAGACCCAATGACCTGTCTTTTCAGCTGCCAGTAGATTCTCGTCTGGCAGCTCCTTTGGGAGGAAGACTGTCTCTTTTCAAAGAAAATTGGGATTTAATTACTCAAGACAAATGGGTGTTGGATATTATTCACCACGGTTACAGATTTTATTTCCATACAATGCCCCCTTTCAAAGGCATGCCAGACGTTCCTCCTCCACAAAGAAAAGAGGCTCACAAGCAAGTTTCTCAGTTACTCCAGATGGGGCGCATTCAGCCAGTCCCTGTATCAGAAAGGGGCCTAGGATTTTATTCTCGCCTGTTCCTAGTACCAAAGAGGGGAACACGTGGAGACCAATTTTGGATTTATCTCTCCTCAACACTTTTCTGGACATTCCCAAGTTCAAGATGTTGACGTTGCAACAGCTTTTACCTCTGCTGGGCAAAGATCACTGGATGGTAACTTTAGATCTCAAGGAAGCTTACCTTCATGTGCCTATAAGGCTAAGTTGCAGGAAGTATCTGCGGTTTCAAGCTGGAAATTCTCATTATCAGTTCTCTGCATTGCCCTTTGGCTTATCTACTGCCCAGAGTATTCACAAAGGTTCTGGCTCCAGTGATAGCTTACTTCAGGCTTCAAGGAATTCAAATCTATCCTTACTTGGACGACTGCCTGATTCTGGCTCAAGAAAAGGAAGACCTTCTACAGCATCTGGAATATGTTATAGCAGTGCTAAGATGCCTAGGGTATTCTGTGAACGAAATAAAGTCCAGTCTAGTACCCTCTCAAGACATGTGCTTTCTGGGTGTGAGACTGAATACAGCAGCCCAGATGGCCTTTTTAACCCCGGACAAACAGAGTCTATCACTTTACTTCCATCAACTATCTCATCAGTCCGTGCTGACTGCAAGGACAGTCCTTCAAGCATTAGGGTTCATGGCATCTTGTATTCTGGTGCTTCCCAATGCCAAACTGCATATGAGGAAGCTACAATGGTATCTCAAAAATGTATGGACACAGCACTGCCAGGATTTGGACACTGTCATTCAAATAATACCTTGCCTTCAAAAAGAATTTTTGTGGTGGGCTCAGGAATGTCACCTAAACAAGGGACTCTCTGTGACCCGCCAGAGGCGAGTCAGATTTTAACGACAGATGCCTCGGACATTGCTTGGGAGCTCATCTAAATGGAAAGTGGATACAAGACAAGTGGCCTGCCAGACTACAGCATCTACATATCAACATGAAGGAGATGTTAGCAGTTCAGTTTGCATTAATGGCTTTCAAGGAGTTACTTCTTCCAGGGCAGGTGTTGATTCTAACAGACAACACAACTGTCATGTGGTACATCAACAAGCAAGGGGAACACATTCTTATCCTCTATGCAGGCAAGCAATGATTTTATGGGAGACTGCGCTAAGCTTGCAACTAACTCTTCAGGCAAGGTTTCTGCCGAGCACAGAACTCCTTAGCAGATGTGTTAAGCAGACAAATCATGGATCCCCACAGTGGAAACTGGATCTTCATGTATTTCAAAATTGACAGTGTCATGGGGAACTCCAGACATAGATCTGTTCGCTTCTCCACTAAACCACCAGCTGCCACAGTATTGCACAAAGGGTTTCATCACACAGCTTGGAAAGTGGATGCTCTGTCTTTCAGTTGGAAAAACCTTCATGTGTATGCCTTTCCTCCTCTGCCTCTTCTTCCAAAGGTACTATTAAAGGTCAGACAAGACAGGCCAAGGATGATTTTGATAGCTCCAGATTGGCCTCGGCAACACTGGTACCCACTACTACGGAGTCTGGTAAGGAAGCCTCCATGGCCTTTACCTCTGATTCCTCATCTGTTATCTCAGCAGGATGGTCATCTGCTCAATGTCAAGCTTCACTCTCTTCATCTAACAGCCTGGCATATTCTGTGTTGAAACACAGCAGGTCTCAACTTCCTCAACAAGTTTTAAATGTGATTATGGAAGCTAGAAGACCTAGTACAAGGAAAGTGTACGCAGAAAATGGAAGAGATTTTTATTTTGGAGTACAGCAAAGAATTTGCAGGTTTCTGAGCCTAATTTGAGTGTGGCTCTTCAATATCTTACTGAGTTATTGGACAAAGGTTTGTCCTTCTCTTCCATTAAGATTCATGCTGCAGCAATTTCAGCTCATTATGATTGTGACCCACCATTGTTTTCGCATCCTTTGTTCAAGCAGTTTCTTAGAGGGGCAAAGAATATAAGACCCCCGCGTAGAGCTCCTACTCCTGCTTGGGATCTGAATTGTCTGTTGGAAAAACTTACTCTACAACCTTTTGAGCCTGGCTACTGCTGAATTGAAATACTTGTCATGGAAGACTGCTTTTCTGTTGGCTATTACTTCTGCAAGAAGGGTGTCTGAGTTGCAGGCCCTTATGGCAGTAGAGCCATTTTTGATTTTCCATAAGGATAGGGTATCATTACGTACTAATCCTTCCTTTATGCCTAAGGTGGTTTCTAGTGTGGCTTTAAACCAAACTATTCATTTGCCTACTTTTTATGCAGACCCCCAAAATAAAGGGGAAAAGATTTTGCACACTTTAGATGTACACAGGCAATTTCGTTATTATTTAAGCATGACTAAGGATTTCAGGCAGTCTCAGCAGTTGTTTGTTTCTTTTGCTTTGAGTTCACAGGGCAAGCCTGTGTCAAAACAAACTATTTCTAGGTGGATTGGCTTTTGCATTGCATTTTGTTATTCCCATCATGGCAAGGAGATTCCAGCTGGGATTAGGCCTCATTCCACTAGGGCTACTGCCACTTCAACAGCATTTCTAAGGGGTGGCAACTAAGGATATTTTGGAAGCAGCTACTTGGAGTTCAGTGCATACTTTCTCTAAGCATTATCACCTTCCTATCTACTCTAAGTCTAGGGCTGGTTTTGCCACAGCTGTTTTGCAAGGCATGTTGTCAGCTCCTGCTTCTTTATGATTTGCCAGCCTCCCTTACCTCTGCTTTGGGATTCTACCCAATAGTAAGGACTGCAGCAATGGGGAACGAAGAACATAGTACAGTTTTGTACCTACCATAAATGTAGATGTTCGAGGATCCCCATTGCTGCAGTCAAACAACCTCCCTCCTTCCCCTCTGTGTTTAGGGGTGGTTGTGTAGGTGAGGTTACATGCTTATGTTTTTGTATATGTTCTTGTATATATTGTACATATTTTTGGTGCAGGTATTTTGGGCCTTGTCTTTTTAGGGTCTTCTGGCATCTGGGGCAAGAAAAGACTGAGGATATGACGTCGGTCATGCGCATTAGTACCCTGACGTACTGACGTCAGTCTAATGCGCCCTGACCGACGCCAGCCTTATACTCTGGTATTCGGGCCGACTGGACGCGGACTATACCCAATAGTAAGGACTGCAGCAATGGGGATCCTCGAACATCTACATTTATGGTAGGTACAAAACTGTACTTTCTTCACACTGTTCCCTTCTCAGGGACAGATTCCCAGGGACGCTCTGACTCACATTTGGCCCCCCGGTCTTCTCTACGCCTTCCCTCCGTTCCCCCTCCTACCGAGGGTGATACAGAAGGCCATTTACATGGAGAGCGAGATGATTTTGATTGCCCCGCACTGGCCTCGTCAAGTTTGGTTTCCTTTCCTACAGAGGCATGCGATAGAAGGTCCATGGTTTCTAGATCCAGTGCCAGACCTGTTGACTCATCAGTCAGGACGGCTTCATCCGTCTCTCAGGTCCCTGAAGTTGGCAGCATGGTTACTCCACTTCCATCCTTAGTCCGAGACCATGCTCTTTCGCCGGACGTGGTCCACATACTGTCTTCTTCTCATAAACCTTCCACCATCAAACTTTATTCCAGTAAATGGAAAAGGTTTGCCTTCTGGGCTCAAGAACGGGGTATAGATCCTCTCACTGCACCAGTATCGGAGGTTCTGAATTTTCTGGCCTCCCTTTTTCAGTTGGGCTCTTCAGTTTCTACCATTAAGGTTCAGCTAGCGATCTCTAATTTTCATGCTTCATTTGAACCTTCATTGATGTCTCACAAACTTTGTAAGGCTTTCCTTAAAGGGGCTTGGATCCTTAGGCCTCCTTTATCTCATCCTGTCCCCCCTTGGGATTTGAATATGGTTCTTGCTGCCCTAACTGCCCGTCCTTTCAACCAGCTGCTACCTGTGATTTAAAATTTCTGTCTTGGAAAACGGCCTTTTAGTAGCCATAACGTCTGCCAGGCGAGTTTCAGAACTTCAAGCTCTTTGTTCTGATCCTCCCTATTTGATTTTTCACAAGCATAGAGTTTCATTGAAATTAAACCCTGCATTTATACCAAAAGTGGCCTCCTCTTTCTGTATTCAACAAACTATAGAACTCCCTGTCTTTTTTCCAGAATTCTCTAATAACGCAGAATATACTTTGCATCAATTGGACGTACATAGACAACTGCGTTTTTATTTGAATAGAACCGCTCAAACGCGGAAATCAAATCAATTGTTTGTTTCCTTTGCAGTGAACAATTTGGGTCAACCAGTAACAAAAACCTCTATATCTAAATGGATTAAAGATTGTATCATTTTTATTTATTCACAGGCTAACAGACCTCCCCTTTCCAGTCAAGGCTCATTCTACCAGGGCAATGGCTACTTCCGTAGCTTTTCACTCCAAGTTATCAATAGATGATATTTGTGCTGCAGCAACCTGGACTTCTCCGCACACTTTCATTTCTCATTACAAATTGGATGTGGTTTCTCGAGGCAGAGCTTCCTTTGGTTCCACAGTTCTCAGGAGTGTTTTCCAATGAGCCACCCGGGATGTAGGTGCTAGGGACGCTGTCCCATCTGTTGTGAATGTAGGCGAGATAGGATCCCATTACATCTTTTAGTTATGTACTTACCATAACTTCGGATGTATGGGATCCATCTCGCCACATTCATAAGTACCCTCCTCCTCCCCTTCCATTTGGATTTAGAGGAGCTGTAGTCCCTTTTTTCTTGGCGTTCTTTCTTGAAGAACTTTAGTTGGTTATAGTGACTACTAGTTTTTCTGTGTTTGCATGGATGTATGAAAGCGAACAAACAAGATCTGGGGAAGCAGGTGTAGTGCATCCTGGGATAGGGAGTAGCCCAGCCAATGAGAGACTTCGTGCTAGTGTATTAGTTGCAGAGTCGGAGCCGATGGATCGGCTCCGAACCCATCTGTTGTGAATGTAGGCGAGATGGATCCCATACATCCGAAGTTATGGTAAGTACATAACTAAAAGATCTGAAGTAGGATATTCATTTGTCTGCAACCTGTGGGTTATGGATCCGATATCGGATCCGAACCGGCATGGTTTTCCAGCTATGGATCCAAGCTCTCAGCTCCTCCCCTCACCCATAATGCCCTGCTCTACCCTCATGACCTCAGATCTCGTTTGCCGCGCTGGTGACTGGATTTGCATTCATAGCTCTCAGCTAAGTGGTGATTTATTACCTGTTAAAACAGAAAAAGTTTAGTTTTTTGTGTAATTCTGTGTGAAAGTTTAGGTTTCCCTTTCTGATAAGTTTAATTTGAGTTAAATTAAGTAATTTTTTTCCCTCCCCTCGCTGTTGCGTAGAGTGTGTGTGTTGGGCCTGTGTGTCTTTTTGTTTGAAGTTTCTTTTAGTAGCTTTTAGTAGTTTATAGATTATGGCTGATCAGCCTAAATCTATTTTTTCCAAATGCTCGAGTGTGGCCATAAGCTCTCACCGCTGATGGCCACACTCGGTGTTAAGTGTCTCGGGGTTGAACACCTCACATCTGGTTGTTCCATTTGTGCAGGGTTCAACCCCAGGGCACTGAGGAGCGGAGGTCCAAGCTTGTCTTGGCGGGTCTTTACCGCCAGACTCGGCTCCGCCTCCGCTCCTTCGAACAGCTGTGGCTACGGTTGTTCCCCTGTGGCACCCCTCCTGCTCCTGGGACTCAACCTCCCGCTTCTGGAGAGGAGAGGGATGCTAGTAAAGGACGGAGGAGAAGCACCAGCGCGGGCCGAGACCTCTGTTTCCCCGCCAGCCAAGCGGCTTCTCCCGGCTCCGTTGTCGGTTCGGTGGTCTCCTTCTCTGCTCCGGTCCCCTGTGTGCTTTTCACCGGGTCCTGAGGAGGAGGAGACCCGATCTCCGTCGAGGCTATCGAGGAGGCACTCCAGGCCTACCTCGGTAGCCTCGTCGAGATCTACTCATAGCCTTTCTGATGCTGATCTGGCCGGATGATGAGAAGGTTCATCCAGGCCCAGATGCAGATGGGAGTGCTCTTGCCTCCCCCCCCCTCCGGGGGGGAGCTCAACACCCTTTTTTAAGCCTATTGCTCCTTCTCCGACCTGCTATCCGGGTTCGGAGCAGCTGGAGCCGAGCAGCTGAGCCGGGTGGGTCGGCGCCGATAGTACTTGGTACCGGATCTGACCCTGCCCTCGAGTGCGTCGGACCCGACCTCGGAGCCTGGATCCGAGCCGGATCCGGGGATCAGTGCTCGCCGGCGCCGTCTGTGTCGGAGCGTACTGTCGCCGGATCCGGGCGCGCCGGCTCCGGTCCTCCTCCGATCCGAGGGAGCCGATGTCGGATCCTTTGGTCGAGGTCGGCTCCCTTCGCTTTTGATGTAGTGGAGAGGGCTCTGTTGAGGGTCTCCGGACCCCGGCACTTGTTCGGCTCCGCCCCGCCCTCTGCACTGGGCCAGGCTTCCACCATCCGCCCCTGGGACAGCCCGCTCTGTGCCCCAAGTTGCTCCTATGGAGCAAATTGGTGCTGCGAGGACTCCTCTGACAGCCCCCAGAGGATGTCCTCGCAAGCATACGTGAAAGGAGGCACATTGACTCCCCGAGTCTCTCACAGAAGACACGGACTTGGAGGAAGGGAAGGCTCCCACGGTCACCCCGAGGATGTCTCCTTTGGAGACATCATGGAAATGCTCCGTATAGGGGGTGGTCTGCCCCAAGTCTTCCTCGGACGAGTCCGTGTTCTTGGAGGCATTTGAAGCGGGCCCGTCTACCTCTTGGGTGTCCCCTGGCGACCCTCTGGTGGACCTTATTGCCACCAGGGCGTGGAAGGAACCGGACACCGTGGAGCCAATTCCCAAAAGACCGGATAGGATCCTTAGTCCGCCATCCGACCGGGCCCATTGGAGTAAGGGGCCTCCGGTAGATGCCATGTTGACGGGCGGCCACAAAGAGGGAACTGGCTCAGGAGAGTCCCTCAGTCCACCCACCGAGCAAGGAGTCTCGGATGATGGACCGCTTGGGGAAGCGGATGTTCAGTTCGGCGACCTTCTCGGTAAGGGCGCTGAACTATTTGGCACATGTCATTAGGATGCAGCGAGATCTTATTAAGGAATACGCTGCATCCCCTGAGTCCATTCGGAGGAGGACAGAGTTCTGCACTCCACCCGTATGGCCACTCTTAGGTCAGTTACAAATACTTCTATGTGGCTACTCTCCCATGCCACGGAAGGCGCCGCTAGAGCTGCGGGGACAGGACTGGTCACTAGACGTCAGGCCTGGCACCGTCACTGCATTTTTCTGAGCCCTTCAAAGCGTCGTTTAACGCCTTTGATGGTTCTGCTCTGTTTGGCAAGACCGTTCGCGAGGCGTTGACCCAGAGCGAAAGGACGGAAGACGCTGTCTGCCCGGAATCCGCTTCTCTGCACCCCAGAGGCCCTATTCTAGGAACCAAAGGGTCAGAAGAAGATGTGGTTCGAAGTCGCAGCAGTCCCAGCCTGCTCCGGACAACCAGTCCTTCCGTGGCAGAGGAGGACAGGGAGGACGCCGCCCTAGAGGCAGAGGGGCTCCCAGAAACTTCGAGTCCAGGAACCTTTCTCTGAGCGGCCCGCAGCAACCCTGAGGGTTGCCCGACTGCTCTACTCTGGAGGCAGTCGGGGCGTTCGGGGCACCTAGCGGCATGGGAGTCCATAACATCGGACCGCTGGGTTCTCCAAATCATATCCAGGGATATCGCATTCCTTTCCTTCACCTTCCAAAGTTGAAGTCCCTCCCAGACGTCCCACCCGGCCAACGGGAGGCCGCTTTGGCAGAAATTGGCCATCTGCTAAAGAAAAGAGCCATCCAGCCCGTCCCCAGACCAGATCGGATCAGGGTTCTACTCCAGTTTCTTTTAGTGCCAAAAAGACGGGGAACTAAGACCAATCCTAGACCTCTCTCTCTTGAATCTGGCAGTCCCCAAAGAAAAATTCGAATGGTCACTCTGCAATCTATTCTCCCCTTCTGGGAGAAAATCACTGGATGTGCTCGATAGACCTCAAGGACGCGTACTACCACATCCTGATGGACAGGCGCTCCAGGAGGTTTCTCCGCTTCGGCTGGGAGCCAGTCACTACCAGTTCGGGTCCTTCCCTTTGGTCTCACCACAGCCCCCAGGGTGTTCACCAAAGTATTAGCAGTGGTAGCGGCCCACCTGAGGCTTCAGGGGTGCAGGTCTTTCCCTACCTGGACGACTGGCTTCTTACCGCCCCAACAAGGCATCTACTTCTATTGGCGAGACTCCTTTCTCCATCTTGCTCCTTTCTGGGCATCACAATAAATACAAAGAAGTCCAACCTGGCCACACAGCTCTTAGATTTTATAGGGGCCAGGCTAGACACAAGGAGTCTGAGCCTTCCTCACTGCGGACAGAGTTCTAAATCTGCAGCTCCAGGTGCGGGCCATTCTCCATTCAAGTTCTGTTCCAGCGGAGTTGGTCCTGAGGGCTCTAGGGTCCATGGCATCGGCTATAGCACTTCTTCCTCTTGCCAGGCTCAATATGCATTCTACAGTGGACGCTCTTAGTACAGTGGTCTTACCTTGCTCTCCCCATGCATCATCCCATAGCGATCAGCAAGGCTTGCAAGCGGTCCCTCTTGTGGTGGCTCCACTCCCCGGATCTCCACAAAGGCCGCCCATTTTGTGCTTCTCCCCTCTCGCCACGGTGACCACGGACGCCCGCCTCGGGTGGGGGGGGCACTTTGCGGGCCGGACCGACCAAGGCACGTGGAACGATTCAGAGACCTTACTGCATATCAATGTTCTAGAGATGAGAGCAGTGCTCTTAGCGCTAGCACTTCAGGACTTTCTTCCCTTGGGAACAATTGCGATTCAATCGGACAACATGTCTGTTGTCTGGTACATCAACAAGCAAGGGGAACAAGGTCTTACCCTCTTTGTCGAGAGGCCATGAGAGTTTGGGAATGGGCAATCTCCACCAATCGCTTTCTAATAGCAACGCACATTCCGGTCGGTCCAACATCCTAGTGGACAAGCTCAGTCGCACCATTCTGACCCCTTACGAGTGGTCTCTCAATTGTCAAGTAGCGAACGCATATTCGCACGGTGGGGAACCCTTCATGCGATCTTTTGCTTCTCCCTCAAACACCAAGTGCGACAGTTTTTCGCTCTAATACCTCCTCCCCGAGGTACCCCAAGAGCCGCTCTGGTGCATGCTTGGCCACCCGGCCTCCTGGATGCCTATCCACCCTTGCCTCTCTTGCTCCAAGTTCTTCAGAAAGCTTCTCGGTGGGTTGCAGAATGATTCTCATTGCTCCATTCTGGCCTCGACAGATCTGGTTCCCCCTTCCTAAGGTCTCACTCGGTGAATCCTCCTTGGATTCTAGATCCCATCCGGATCTGATATGGCATCCATCGTGCATTCCACCTCCGAATCTGGACAACCAGAAGCTGACCGCTTGGCTGCTCCAGTTCCACTCTTGATAAGGACTCGGTATTTCATCACCGTTAAGGCAATTTTGGTGGCAGCTCATAAACCATCCACTAGAAAGGTTTACCAAGCAAGTGGAAACGTTTCTCTTTGTGGGCGGAGCGGCAAGGCCTGAATCCCTTCACGGTTCCTCTTCCTTTAGTGCTTGACTTTCTAACCACTCTCTTTAACGATGGTGCCAGCAGTTCTACAGTCAAAGTACAACTGGCGGCAATTTCTCACTATCACATTGGCCATGACTCTAATCCTCTTATGTCAGCCAAATTGTGTAAAGTTTTTCTTAAAGGTACTTTTCTTCTCAGGCCCCCTATAAAACAAGCAGTTCCTCCTTGGGACCTTTCTCTGGTCCTACAGGCCTTGACCGCCTCCTTTCGAGCCAGCGGCCACGGTGGATCTCAAATTCTTGTCCTACAAGACAGCCTTTTTGGTAGCCATTACATCAGCCAAGAGAGTTTCTGAACTTCAAGCATTATCAGCTAAACCTCCTTACTTGGTATTTCATCCGGACCGTGTCTCCCTCAGGACCAACCCGTCCTTTCTTCCTAAAATCGCTTCTGAAGCAAACATCAATCAATCCATTAACCTCCCTGTTTTCTTCCCTAAATATGAAAACAAAGGTGAATATAAGCTACATTCACTAGATGTTCACAGGCAACTTAGATTTTATCTGAACAGGACAGCTGGTCATAGGCAATCCGACCAGCTGTTTATTTCCTTTGCAAAATACAATTTGGGCAAGCCAATCTCTAAAGTTTCTCTGTCCCGCTGGATTTCACAGTGCATTTTATTGGCTTATCAAGCTTCAGGAAGGCCCTTTTGGAGGGTGTTCATGCCCATTCAACCCGGTCAGTATCTACCTCGGCAGCCTTCAAGGCTAGGATTCCTCTAGATGATATTTGTGCAGCAGCCACGTGGGCTTCATCTCATACGTTTATTTCCCACTATAAGTTGGATCTTGCATCTAGGGGTAGAGCATCCTTTGGCTCCGCGGTGCTCCGGAATATCCTTCCATGATGCCCGCCCAAGATTCAGGTAGCTGGGGACTCTGTCCCACAGGTTGCAGACAAATGAATATCCTACTTCAGATTTAGAAGTTATGTACTCACCATAACGTTCCATCTGAGTAGGTGTATTCATTTGTCTGCAACCATCCCGGTTCCTATCCCCCTGGCCTTTCAGTTTCCTACATATTCTATGTTACCCTTTTTAGGGTTTTGTTGCTTTGGCAAACTCGATCTGAGGTCATGAGGGTAGAGCAGGGCATTATGGGTGAGGGGAGGAGCTGAGAGCTTGGATCCATAGCTGGAAAACCATGCCGGTTCGGATCCGATATCGGATCCATAACCCACAGGTTGCAGACAAATGAATACACCTACTCAGATGGTACGTTATGGTGAGTACATAACTTCTAATTTCCCTTTATCAGCTTGACCCTTTCATCTCACTTTTTGATCACCTCTGCAACAGAAGGATCAAACACTAAATTTCTATGCAAGGAAGAATTTAAAATTCTTTTTTACATATCTGAGGTGCTGCGAATGCAGCAAAGCAAACCTCTTTAAAACGGTACCAGTGGTTAATAGCCCATTAAGACATATCAACAGTCACACACACTGCAGTGCAAACAGTGAGTAATGACTTGTGCAGTAGAATAACCTAGGTTATTTAAAGCAAATTTTTCTTAAACTGTAGATAAAACGTTCCTCAATTTCATAAAATGTCAGAGTAAATGTTAACATATGAGCCTGACTATTAAAAATTCAAAGTTGCAGAAATACTTTGTTCCCATACCTATCAATTTTGCCGTCCTTATTAGAAAAAAGATCTGATGTTTTAAATCTTTATTCATTCCTTAATGATAGGACTTCAGTTCTGTCCTCGGAACCGACACTGCCGATACCAAGCTCGTGCCAGCCAAAAACTCTCAGCTAAGTCGTACCCACAATGCCTCTCTCTAGATCTTGTTTGCCATGTTCATCAGACGTGCCAAGCCTTCTTTCAGCTAAGTGTAGCTTTTTTGTGGTTATTTACAGTCTTTAGTGTTTGTTACACAGTTTTTAATTGTCTAAAGTTATTTCTCATCTCTACCTTCATTTCCTGACTAAACCCTACCCCCGCTACCGTGGTAGTTTTGTACCATCGTTGGTACTACTCCCTCTCTACCTACCTTAGGCCCGCCTCTTACCTTTTTGGTATTTCTTAGTACTTTTCCTGCTGTCTGTACAAAAAAAAATTTTTCACTGTCCTGTCTCTTGTTGCTAGATATAGTTGGTTATGTTGTAGTACTGGTGTTATAATTGCAGATAAGGCCAAGCTTGGAATCAAACAGTGTGATAATTGTGGGCGTAAGATGCCCAATTCTGACTCACACCCGGTGTGTTTACTGTTTGGGTGTTGACCACCTTAATGTTTCTTGTGACATTTGTTCTAGCTTCAGAAACCACACATTGGCTGAACTCAAGATCAAGCTTATTCTAAAGGGTATGCTGAAATCACCCTCCGCGGAGGCTCTTTCTGGGACGGAGGTCTCACCACCTTCTAAACAGAGACAAAAGCCTAAGGAGAAACTGAGTCTTGGTTCTGACATCCCTGTCCTCCTCTAAACCGAGTTGGCACCGGGCTTCTCCAGCACAGTCAGTGCAGGCAACTTCGGTGCCAGGGTCCCCTGTCTTCTACCTTGGTGCCGCTCTTGATTCGGTCTGACTCCTTCCACTGTACCGGCCTTGGCACCATTCCCCGCGTTGCCGATTGTGACACAGGCTCTGACTATTGTACCTGCATCAGCACTATCTCCGGCCATGGTGCTGATGTCTTACAAGGCTCCACTGGTAAGGAAACCTTCAGTTCTGAAAGTCTAGCACCTTCCCAGAACTAGGTATTCTCCATCTTATGACCCCTTTTTGGGAGGGTGCCCTAATGGTTAAGGTGTTTGCCTTACAAGCACAAGGTTCAGGGTTTGTGTCTCACAAGGGATAATTGGCTAGTCTTAAAATGGCTCGCAAGGGCAGCTAGCTTAGTACTAATCTATGAACAACAATTTAGTCCTTTTCTTTAGAGACAAGACTCTCTTCCTTCAGATCCACCAGGAGCCTTTCTGAAAAGGATGTAGTGAGGGTTGTGGACTAGCTTCTGGCAGCTAGAGGATTAAACCCCCCCCCCCCGACCAGGTCTTCCCTCCCTCTTACAATGGAAGCCCTCATGGTGTATTCTCCTGTTTATCCTCCTCCAACCTCCACCCAAGTTTAGGAGACTTCGATACCGATGGCCATCCTGGTGCATATTGTCTCAGCTCAGACAGCGGAGGCTTCACTGTTGGCACTGATTACTCTTGGTGCCACGCTCCTTTGGAAATGGCGCACTCGGAGCAGTGATTGGGCTGTCGGTACTGTGGCACCTAGTGTGGTGCAGTCTACAGCCACAGCTCTCCGGGCAGCTGTCAGTTCTCAGAGCTCCTCACCTGGAGGCGGGCTCCTTGGGGTGGGGTGTGACCCTGATCCCGAGGTCCTTCTCTGATGTCCTTCAAGAATGCAACTGCAGTCCTGACATATGTGTTGTCCTGCCTCAGGCAGCCCTTCGGTCGGCCGGATTCCAAAGTCCGGGTCTGGCGTCGACTGATGTCGCCTCCTCCCCGACGTCAGAGCGGCTGGGGTATAAAGCATCAGCCGACGCCATCTTCAGTCTTTCTTGCCACGCGGTGCCCGAAGCAGAAGCAGTTCGCAAGTGCCGGTCGGCCAGCTCCTGTGTTTTCAGATACCGAAGTCATCAAAAAGCCAAGTACCCCGCTGGCGAACCTTTTCTTGCCTCAGCCGATGTCAGACCAAACTGAAAGTTAATAATTGTTTGTCTTGTGGTAAACAAATACCTCATAAGGACTTCCATTCCTACTGCCTTCCCTGCCTCGGCCCAGACCATGACGTCTCGGTCTGTGCTCCCTGTGCTTGCTTCAATAAGTGCACACTAGGCGCCGGGCAGAATTTGCTGAAGACTTTTTTGGGGAAAATTTCGCCTATATCATGCCATCGGAACTTCCGACAGCACATGTTTCCAAACAACGGAAGGACCGGGACTGACCTTAGTGGCCCGCGACTTCCACCGACACCACGCCTAAGCCTACCGCGATTGCATTGGTCTCTTCGGAGGCGGTAATTCAACTGCTCCAGGCCGACGACATCGCTTTACCGCACTTCGGTCCCGGAGGCTACCCTGGTGCCGGTTATTGATTTTCCTCCTGAAACCGAAGCCCAAGATTTACCTGACACCATACCGGTGGACAAAGTTACTCCAGCATGTGGGGCAGCTAGGCCTCCTGTGTCTATCAAGGCCTACACACGTGCTAAGGCTGCCAGCCTGGCTAAGTCTCACCCTCCTAAATCTTTTTCACAGGGTCCCACTTCGGATAAACAGATCATGACTTTAGCTGCAGATCTTATTTATTTAATCAGGGGCTCTCAGGCTCATCCAGACAGAGGTTCTCAGCCGCCTTCAGACAAAAGGCCCAGGGTTGAGCAGACAGATACCCTTTCCTCAGATGAAGCTTCTGGTGAGTCAGGCCTTTCAGATTCCCAGGAAGAACCCTTCCCGGCTTATGAGGATTCTGATGCAGATGAATCCATTCCCTCTGCCTCTCCTCCTGAGGATATTTCTTTCGGGGAAATTCTGCACTCCATGAGAGAGCATTTTCAGTGGCAGGGCCAGGATTTCTCAGACTCCAGGAAAAGGCTTCGGACCTTCCTTAAGTTACCCCAGCACAGGCCTTTAGCTATTCCCCCAGTGTTAGATGTATTGGATGATGTGTACTCAGACTCCAGTACTTCTCCTGATTCTCTCCCTCCTGCTCCTGTCAAGCCCGACAGATATTACAGGGTTCCTGAAACTCATAAACATCTCTTTTAAGGCCCACTCTGTTGATCTAGAAACTATTTCTCAGGGGCCCAAAGGAGTGGCCACTTCCTCGGCCAAGAATCCTTCGCCCGCAGACAGGGAATCTAGGTCCCTGGAGAGGTGGGGTAAAAAAGTTTATACCTCTTCCACCCTTGCCATGAGGGCTTTAAACTGTCTTTTTCATTTGTTTCAGTATCAGGATTTCCTGATGGATGATTTGCAGAAAAAGTTAGCCTCTCCTGAGCCTTTAGATAGAAAGGCTTTGCAGGATTTGGTTCATAACACTCAGCAGGTTAGCAATCATTTTCTTCAGTGTGGTTATGATGCATTGGAAGCTTCATGTAGGGCAGCTATGACGGGCAGTCATACGTAGACATGCTTGGTTAAAAGAACAGCCATTGCCAGATCATGTTAAAGCAAAGCTTCTAGGTGCACCTCTGGAAAAAGACAAGCTATTTGGTGCTAATGCACAGGGTGTGTTGAAATCAATTGAGGAAAAGGCTAAATCAGTACAAACAGTCAAAGATTTCCTACAGGTTCAGCCACCAAGGTTCAGCAGGAATTGGCCTTCGAAGAACTGGTCCTTTCCAGACACTGACAGGTTTCAAAGGGGAAAAAGCAGGCGTGCTCGAGGTAGAGGGCAATACAGAGGCTCCTACAGGGGCCGCCAATGGCAACCAACTAACCAGAGAAGTGGCGCAGGGACTCCTACTGCTCCACAGGGACAATTACAATGACTTAACTTTGACACCGCCAACCAAGGCTCAGAGAAGCACCTTTAGGCGGAAAGTTATCCTTATTTTCAGAAAATTGGCACGTTTTTACAAAGGACGGATGGATTTTGAACATAATAGACAAAGATTACAGGTTCCACTTCCATACCTTAGCAACAAGACAAGGCATGCCAAACCTGCCACAGAATCAAAGGGCAGAGGCACTCATACAAGTTTCAAAGCTGCTACAAATCAAAGCAATAGAAAAGGTCCCTCAGAAACAAAGACAGGGATTCTACTCAAGACTGTTCCTTGTTCCAAGAAAAGAAAAGCAATGGAGACCTATACTGGATTTGTCCGCTCTAAAGTAGTCTGTCCGCTCTAAAGTAGTCTGTCATTCGACACCCATGTAGCTAAAGTAGTTAGGAAGTCCTTCTACATTGCCCACCTTATCATGAAGGGATTCTCATCTAGATCAAGGGAGGTCATAGTCTCCCTTTACTCATCACTCATCAGACCAATGATTGAGTACAATGCCCCATTCGGAATGTATCTGACCCGACACTTGCAGCAGCTGGAGAGGCCACAAAAGTTCCTCACCAAAAGGATAAAGGGTCTCAATCTGTCCTATGCTGCCCGACTGAAAGAACTCCAGCTCTATTCAGTCGCCACATTGCTCAGAGGTGACCTTTGCCTAACATACAAGGCCATGTCAAACCCAGATTTGATGAATATGCTTCACCTCAAAAATCTAGATCCATCAGAGCCACAAGGGCGGAGACTTAAACCTCGACACGGCTATTAATAGGACGTGCTGGAGGGATAGATTCATCACCCAAAGACTCCCTATGCTGTGGAACAAAATCCCGGTACATGTGAGGCAGAGCACCTCGCTGGCCTTGTTCAAGAGAAATCTTGACCAATGGATGGGAGATCGCAGATATACCCCAGGAATTACCTCAGTGTCACTGCTCGACAGAGGCACAGCAAAATAATGGGTATAGTTCCCCATACTAAAGGGGTGGCGTAAGCCACAAAACGATGGGCTAGGCTTATAAATGCCCTCGGGCAGATAGCCTAGTATGAACCTATGAACCTAAACACTTTCCTCATTGTGCCAAAATTCAAAATGCTGACGTTACAGCAACTTCTTCCCATGCTGGGCAAGGGGTCTTGGCTGGTTACTCTGGACCTCAAGGAGGCATACCTGCATGTCCCAATCAGACACAGCTGTAGAAGATACCTCAGATTTCTTGCAGGGTCAGAGCATTATCAATTCTCAGCATTGCCTTTTGGCTTATCTACTGCACCCAGAGTATTCACGAAATGCCTGGCATCAGTAATTGCACATTGCAGATTTCAGGGGATACAAATATACCCTTATCTGGACGATTGCCTTATACAAGTGGACAGCAAGCAAGACTTGATAAGAAACTTGGACTATGTCATTCACTGGATTCGGGCCTGCTGGATCTAGCTTTGTTTGTGTAACTTGAGCACTAATCCAGACATTCTCTAAAGTATTCAATTGTATTTATTACTGCTTGGTTGTAACTTGATTAAAGTGTAGCTATCATTCTGTCTTTTGGATTAAGCACTTGGGCTTCAGACCAGTTGTTTTACATTAAGAAGGTTCGTGGTCTCTCTTCTTGTGGGAGAAGAGGCTGGACTCTGCCCTTCTGAGCTGGGAATTTCTGGTTAAAGGTTTATAGTGCCTGAATATTTGAACTGTATCTTACTGAAATTGGTACACCTCGTTTGCTCTAGCATAGACTAGATCCAGGCCTGCTGAATCTAGCTTTGTTTATATGCTTGTTGTTTGCCTGTTATTTCCCTGGAAGCTAATTCCATCTAATACGCGGCTTCTCAGCGCTTCTGTGGATCACTAGTGATATCTGCATTGCTTACTGTACTTATTTCCTTGTTTCACTTGAAAGAAAGTTACTGTTTGTCGTTTTTGCATTTAGTTACTTGTAACACATTGCACTCAAGTTACCTGGCACTTGCTCACTAAAGCAATTATATGTCAGCACTAAAAATTATAAGCACTACACCCACACTCCCCACTGGCCCTTGTTTTCAATTAAGGAATTCCCAGTATTATTCTAGCATGTCCAAAGGTCAGTTGTCAGTCTCCTCTCCGGTCCAGCTGGTGAATCTGGGAATCTTTTGGCAATGTTATAACTGCCTCATGTACACAGACAACCCTCTCCTCCTCCCACATAACACAAATACTTGCGAGAGATGCAGCTATTTAGCCAAACTGGAGGCTGAGCTCTCAACTCAGGACTGGCAAGACCAGACAGGAGGAGAAGGCAACTACACACACCACAAAACCAGCCTCACATAATGCTACCACAACACTGAATCAAACACATAAACACACAGACATACTCGGAGGCTCTGAGTAAAAATTTACCTAAACAGCAGAGGCCTCCAAAGCAGACACCCAAACAACTGCTACCTCAAGGCACCCCACAAGCAACACATAAACCACAAAAGCAGTGTGCAAAGCAGTCACAGCCCTTAAGGCCAAATACAACACCAAACATACTTGTCATAGGTGACTTCATAGTCAGACACACTGACGTCCCACTCACCAGGCTGAACAAGGAGAGGGTCACAGTAAGCTGCCTATTGGGCGCTAGAATCCGCCACATAACACAAGCACTCGGGTCACTCCACGGCAAGTACAAATGACAGTCATTGTCCATGCTGGTGTGAACGACCTGAGACGTACCTCCCTGGACTACATGAAAAGAAACAGAGGAGCTCTCTGATTATGTAGCCCAGGCAGGTATGACCCTAACCCTGAGCAGTATCCTTCCTTCACCAAGAATGATGCCACAATATAGAGACAAGATGATCAGCTTTAACAATTGGCTTAATGTCTGGTGTGATTCAAAGGGGATCCAGTGTCTGTCTGCCTGGGATGACATGCTTGACAAGACACGCTGCCAAGGGACGGCTTGCACCTGTCACCCTGGGATTCCAGATATTGGCTAAGGCTCTTGCCACCCCATAGTGCCTTTTTAGGCAAGGCTCAAATTCTAAACCTACCACCCTAGAAAACAAAAATGGGAAGAAACTGAGGGTAATGCTGCTCAATGCCAGAAGTCTAAATCTCAAAATGCACGCACGCGAGGCCCTTCTCAGTATGGAGAACATCGATGTCTGTGCTGTAACTGAAACCTGGTTCAAGGCTCCTGAGAGCACCCCGGCACTATTAGGTTTTACCTCATATCATGCGTTCCGGCCCCAAAACCCGGACCACACCACAAAAAGGAGGGGGTGTATCCATATTCATAAAGGATACCCACACTTCCAGGTTGGTGGCAACGCACGAAGCCTCGGAAACCATCCAGGTGCAACTAACCATAGGCAAAACTGCTCTACAAATTGTAGCATGCTACAGGCCACCCTCTCAAACTCAGGAACCCCACAAAGCCTTCCTGAAGACACTTGAGGGTATAAATGCATCTCCAAACACCATCATATTGGGTGACTTCAGCTACCCGAATATAGACTGGGAACATTACTCAAGCCCTAACTTTCTAGCCCAATGGTTCCTGGAGTTCATAAATTCAAATGCCATGGAACAGCTAGTCACTGTCCCCACGAGAGGAGAATATATACTAGATCTCATTATCACAAACATGGGGACAAAATGCGCCACACCGGAAGTATATCCCTCATTGGTGAGATCTGATCATAAACTAATCTCACTGGAAATCCACATCCCGCCCCCACCCCAAACAAAAAAGACCACAGTGAAGAACTTCTATAAAGCAGACTTCACACTACTCAAGACTGGTGTGGTATCCTTCAAGGCCCCTGAGCCAGTGGAAACCACAACCCAAGCTGCGGAAGCCCTTACAAATGCCTTCTATGAACACCTCCAGGACTGCATGGATCAGGCAATCCCAAATAAAACCAAGACTCTTTCCACAAAGGACAAACGTCCAGTCTGGTGGACCCCAGCCATTAACCAACTTTACAATAAGAGGAGAAAGCTATTACATGATAGAACAAAATCCATAAAAGGGAAGTCACCCCTGATCATTAGTAAAAAAAAATACGAGCACTCATAAAATCAACTAAGGCCAATTTTGAGAGAAAAATTGCCATAGATTCAAAGGACAATCATAAGGCCTTTTTCAGCTATGTTAGGAACCTGGGTAGAAACTCCCAGATATGCTCAGAATTAGTCCAAAATGATACAAAAATCGCTGAACCCGCAGACATTGCCAACATACTGGCAGACAGGTTCAGTGCAAACTTCACCCCCCTCTCCCCCCCTAAAGGAGAGAGAACTATCCCAGCGGAGTGTAGCCTCCCAGACATCTCAAATGCACAGGTGAAAGCTGCTCTCTAAAGCTAAAAACATAGCATCAATGGGACCGGATGGTGTCCCTGGCTGTGTGCTACACGAGCTCAATGAGGAACTAAACCCGCACATAAGGCAGCTGTTTAACCTCAGCCTTACCACAGGATACGTGCCCAAGGAGTGGCGTACGGCAACTGTGGTCCCACTCCACAAAGGCGGTGCCTCTACGGACCCTGGTAATTACCGCCCCATAAGCTTAAGTCTAGTCTGCAAAGCTATGGAGAGGATCATAATGGAGCTCATAAACAAAGATATAGGGGACTTTCAGACATTGGACCCGACCCAGTTTGGCTTCAAGGGAAGATCATGCCTTTTGAACTTGGTCGACTTCTTCGAAACTGTCACCAAGGCCATTGATGAGGGAAAGGCAGTCCATACAGCCTACCTTGACCTTGCAAAGGCTTTCGACACAATACCCCACTCGGGTATTGTAGAAAAACACCAGCTTAAATGTAAACCCATATGTCACAAGATGGGTTGCAAACTGGCTTAAGGACAGAACCCACAGGGTTAGAGTTGCTGGCGCTATGTCAGACTCCAAGCTGGTCACAAGTGGTGTCCCACAGGGTTCAGTCCTTGGCCCCCTATTGTTCGGCATCTACTTCTCAGAAGTACAGGCCAATATGGGAGGACTTTGGCTGACAAAGTTTGCAGACGACTGCAAACTGGGCGCCATAGTGGAAAGTGCATCGGACACGGATATCCTTCAGAAGGGACTCACGGAAACAGATATGGTGCCAGAGCCATGGCCTGAAGTTAAACGCCAAAAAATGTATAGTCATACCCTTCGGGAAAAACAAGGTAACCCCAAGCTACCATATAGGTGGCAATCCACTAAGCACAGAAGAGGTTATCAGGGACCTGGGGACCCAGGTTGACGATGGCCTTTCTTTTGACACTCACATTGCTAAAGTGGTTAGAAAGATCTTCTACATTGCCCACCTGATCATGAAGGGATTCACATCCAGATCTAGTGAGGTCATTGTTCCCCTGTACTCTTCACTTATGAGACCAATGATCGAGTACAATGCCCCATTCGGGATGTATCTCGCCCGACATCTGCAGCAATTGGAGAGACCCCAAAAGTTCCTCACCAAAAGGATAAAGGGACTCCAAAATCTGTCATATGCTGCCAGATTGAAGAAACTCCAGCTCTATTCAGTCGCATACCGTCTGCTCAGAGGTGACATGTGCCTGACATACAAGGCCATGTCCAACCCGGAATTAATGGACATGCTCCACCTCAAAAATCCAAATCCACCAAAACCACTAGAGCAAGCGACTTAAACCTTAGCACGGATATAAATAGGATGTGCTGGAGGGATAGATTTATCACTCAGACTCCCTATGCTGTGGAATAGTCCCGGTCCATGTGAGGCAGAGCACCTCACTGGCTCTGTTCAAGAAAAATCTTGACCTGTGGATGGGAGATCGTAGGTTTACCCCGGGAATCATCTCTGTGTCACTGCTGGACAGAGGCACAACAAACTAATGGGCACAGTATTTTTTCATATAAGGGGTGGCGTAAGCCACAAAAATTTGGGCTAGGCTTATAAATGCCTTAGGGGCAGGATAGCCTAGTATAAACCTATGAACTTACTACAGGCTTTGGGATACACAATCAATATTCAAAAATCAAGACTACTGCCATCCCAACAAATCTTTCTAGGAGCCAAACTGGACACAAACTCACAAATGGCTTTCCTCACAGAAGAAAAACAAGATCAGTTTCCACATTACTTCAAAAGCCTAGCAAAGCTCACCCAGATGACTGCAAGGAAAATCCTGCAGGTCCTGGGTTTCATGGCATCTTGCATTGTTCTGATTCCACTGGCAAGAGTACACATGAGAACTACAATGGTACCTAAAAGGTTTATGGTCTCAACACAGCCACAACTTAGAAGCAATGATTCCACTCATTCCATGTCTACAAAAGGAATTTTTGTGGTGGGCACAAGCAAGCCAGCTAAACCAAGGCATGTCCTTCAACAAACCTCAAGCAAGCCAAACCATTACAACAGATGCCTAAGATCATGGATGGGGGGCGCACATGGAAGGCAGATGCATTCAAGGGCAATGGGCTCCTCGGGAATTGCATCTGCTCATCAATCAAAAAGAGATGCTGGCAGTGATTCATGCAATCGAGGCCTTCGGAAAATTTCTTTAGCAAGCCCATCTGCTGATAGACAGAACACCACTGTTATGTGGTACATAAACAAGCAGGGAGGCACCCATTCTTACCCCCTCTGCAGACTAACAATGACTCTTTAGGAAAAGTCCCTGAAACTGAACATACAGTTGCAATCCCAGTTTGTTCCAGGCAAGGACAATGTCCTGGCGGACAGTCTAAGCAGAAACATTATGGATCCGCACAAATAGATGTTGCATCCAGACATTTTTTCACAAATAACTCGTGCATTGGGGGAGGCCGGACATAGATCTCTTTGCCTCACACCACAATCATCATCTGAAAAAGTTCTGCTCGAGGACACATCATCCTCAAGCCTGGAGAATAGATGCTCTCTCCTTCAGCTGGAATTCTCTAACAATCTATGCATTCCCACCTCTGCCATTAATGACCAAGGTGTTACTGAAGATCAAAGCAGAACAACCGAAAGGCATTTTGATAGCTCCAGACTGGCCAAGACAGCACTGGTACCCATTACTAAGGAGCATAACTCGCACCAAGCTGTGGCCCCTGCCTCTATGGCCTCTGCTTATAACTCAGCACAATTACAGGACTGTTCATTCAAACCTGCAAACACTGCATCTGACAGCTTGGAGGGTTCCATGATTTCTCCCCATATATCTCTCTCCAAAAAAGTTCAAGATATCCTACTGGAAGCACGCAGGCCTTCCACCAGAAAAACTTATTCAGCCAAATGGAAGAGGTTCAACATCTGGAATGCCAACAAGGGACAGGATGCATCAGTAATGAACATCCCGCAGATTCTAGAATACTTGGCAGAAATGTTTCACAATGGCCTTTCATATTCTTCCATAAAAATACATGCTTCAGCAATTTCAGCAAAATACAGCTGTGACCCACCTGTGTTTTCACATCCTTTGCTAAGACAGTTTCTAAGAGGGATAAAGAATATCAAACCTCCAAGAAAGCCACCAGTACCTGCATGGGACCTCAATTTCGTCTTGGAAAAATTAACTCTTCCTCCTTTTGAGCCAGCAGCATCTTCAGAATTGCAATTTCTCTCCTGGAAAACAGTCTTCCTGTTGGCAATTACTTCAGCAAGAAAAGTCTCTGAGATACAGGCCCTCATGGCAGTACCTCCATTTCTCATTTTCCATCGGGACAGAGTCTCTTTAAGGACCAATCCTTCATTCATGCCAAAAGTGATATCCAGGGTTTCTCTAAATCAAGCAATTCACCTGCCTACTTTCTTTCCCAGTCCTCAAAATAAAGGAGAAAAGCTTTTGCACACTTTGGACATACACAGACAATTGCGCTATTACTTGGATAGAACAAAGGCCAACAAAGTCTGACCAACTATTTGTAGCTTACGCTCCTGGAGTACAAGGAAAGGCAATTTCCAAACAATTTCAAAATGGATTGGAAACTGCATCAGATTCTGCTACTCTTTCCATGGAAAAGGTGTGCCAGCCAATATCAGGCCACACTCCACCAGAGCTACAGCCACCTCCACAGCCTTTCTAAGAGGGGTGGCTACAAAGGACATTCTAGAAGCTGCTACATGGAGCTCCGTGCATACATTTTCCAAACATTACAACCTGCCTTTATATTCCAGATCCCGAGCAGGCTTTGCTTCTGCAGTCCTGCACGGCATTTTAGCTACACCATCCTTATCTTAGATCCTACCACCCCCAGCTTGGCTATGGTATTCAACCCATATGTCAGGACTGCAGTTGCATTCTTGAAGGACATAGTACAGTTTTGTACCTACCATAAATGTAGATGTCCGATATGCAACTGCAGTCAGGTTTTCCCTCCCTCCTACCCCTCTGTAATTATCTTTTTTTGGGTCCACTCCCCCTTTTCCAAATTAACTGGGGATAGCATTTATGGTGTATCTGTTTATTACTGTTGTGCATGTCTAGAATTTTATTCATTCTCTAAATTTAGCCTTCCTTGGAGGGCACCTGGCATCTGGGGCAAGAAACACTGAAGATGATGGCGTCTGCTGATGCTTTATACCCCAGCCGCTCTGATGTCGGGGAGGAGGCATCAGCTGACGCCGGACCCGGACTTTGGAATCTGGCCGACCAAAGGGCTGCCTGAGGCAGGACAACACATATGTCAGGACTGCAGTTGCATATCTGTCGGACATCTACATTTATGGTAGGTACAAAACTGTACTTTCTGGGCTCCCATCCCTTCTCGGGCAGGCCTGCTTTCCAGGTGATGGAGATGGTCCTTGCTTCAACAGGCTCGCAGTTGATACTGTTACCATCAGAACCAGAACCCCCCTCTAGCATGCAGCTGTCCCACTCTCCTACTGTGGAACCTCAAGCACAGGCACTGCAAGACCTTCTTTCAAGGGAACCCTTTTTCCAGAGTCCTACTCAGAAGATCCCACTGGGAAGCCACACTGGAAGCCTTGCAAGAGGAAGCATTGTGATTCCCCTGAGGAATCCATCCCTGAAGACATCGATTGCAATGAGGGAGAAGGGTCCCCACACCTCCCCCCCTGGACGACTTCTCATTTGGAGACATTCTCTAGATCCTCAGGCAGAGGGATGACTGGAAGCCCTCCAACCCTTCGGAGGAATTGGTGTTTTTGCCGGCTTTTCATGCTCTACCATCTACTTCCTGGGTGGCATCTGCAGATGAGTTCATTCGACTTATTGTGCAGCGTGCCTGGAAGGCTGCGGCCAACATAGAACCCATCCCCCGGAAGCCAGATAAAATTTTGTCCGCTCCTGAAAACAGACCTAATTGGTCGAAATAGTTGGTAGTAGATTCCATGGTCGTGGCAGTGGCCACCAAGAGGGAACCGTAGGAAGTTAGTTCCACTGTTCATCCCCCGAACAAGGAGTCTCAGGCTATGGACAGACTGGGGAAGCGGATATACGCTTCAGCGACCTTTGCCATTCAGTTGCTGAAATTACCTGGCACACTTTACACTCTTCCAAAGAGACCTAATTTCTGAAATGTTTTTTGCAGAGGTACTGCCTGAGGAGGTGTGTGATGCTGTTACCTCTCAGCTAGCTACCTTTATTTACATTTGTTGACCGGGCTAGTCTAACTGGATACATGTCCATTTTCAGTAGAGGCCTAGGGAGAAAAGCTCCAAGCATAGACAGAAAAACGTAATTTTAATTATATAAAAAAGCTGTTAAGTACAGATAACAGTATTGGAATATTTGTCAGAAAAAACAAAAATATTCCTTTCTGAAAGAGTAATGCATTTAAAAAAAAAATTATAACAATTTTTAGGTAGGAAACATACTACAGTTAGTACAGGTAGGAAACCTACTACAGCGAAAAGGACATTGTAAATTTGAGCAATATAGTACACTGGAGAGGTGAAGTATAAGGGAGAGCAGGAATGAGTAAGTGGGAAATCCAGTCAGGGTTCATGCAGGGGCAAAGCCAGTGAGTTTTAAAATGTTCTTTGAGATGTTTTTTTAAAAAAGTGTGTGGAAGAGAGAATAAAGTTCACATGGAAGCTGGTTCCAGGCTTTACCCACTGTTAGTGAAAAGTGAGTCTCCAGCTTTGTTTTTAGATTTAATAGTGGAAACTAGAAGCTTATTGGTTGAGCGAAGAGTTGTAAGGGGTAGTCAGATTAGTGAGAATTGGGGTATTATTATAGGTTCATAGGTTCATAGGTTTATACTAGGCTATCTGCCCTAAGGCATTTATAAGCCTAGCCCAAATTATTGTGGCTTACGCCACCCCTTATATGAAAAAATACTGTGCCCATTAGTTTGTTGTGCCTCTGTCCAGCAGTGACCCAGAGATGATTCCCGGGGTAAACCTACGATCTCCCATCCACAGGTCTAGATTTCTCTTGAACAGAGTCAGCGAGGTGCTCTGCCTCACATGGACCGGGATTTTATTCCACAGCATAGGGAGTCTCTGAGTGATAAATCTATCCCTCCAGCACGTCCTATTTATATCCGTGCTAAGGTTTGTCGCTTGCTCTAGTGGTTTTGGTGGATTTGGATTTTTTGAGGTGGAGCATGTCCATTAATTCCGGGTTGGACATGGCCTTGTATGTCAGGCACATGTCACCTCTGAGCAGTCGGTATGCGACTGAATAGAGCTGGAGTTTCTTCAATCTGGCAGCATATGACAGATTTTGGAGTCCTTTTATCCTTTTGGTGAGGAACTTTTGGGGTCTCTCCAATTGCTGCAGATGTCGGGTGAGATACATCCCGAATGGGGCATTGTACTCTATCATTGGTCTGATAAGTGAAGAGTACAGGGAACAATGACCTCACTAGATCTGGATGTGAATCCCTTCATGATCAGGTGGGCAATGTAGAAGGTCTTTCTAACCACTTTAGCAATGTGAGTGTCAAAGAAAGGCCACTGTCAACCTGGGTCCCCAGGTCCCTGATAACCTCTTCTGTGCTTAGTGGATTGCCACCTATATGGTAGCTTGGGGTTACCTTGTTTTTCCCGAAGGGTATGACTATACATTTTTGGCGTTTAACTTCAGGCCATGGCTCTGGCACCAGCTATCTGTTTCCGTGAGTCCCTTCTGAAGGATATCCGTGTCCGATGCACTTTCCACTATGGCCCAGTTTGCAGTCATCTGCAAACTTTGTCAGCCAAAGTCCTCCCATGTTGGCCTGTACTTCTGAGAAGTAGATGCCAAACAATAGGGGCCAAGGACTGAACCCTGTGGGACACCACTTGTGACCGGCTTGGAGTCTGACACAGCGCCAGCAACTCTAACCCTGTGGGTTCTGTCCTTAAGCCAGTTTGCAACCCATCTTGTGACATATGGGTTTACATTTAAGCTGGTAAGTTTTTCTACAATACCCGAGTGGGGTATTGTGTCGAAGCCTTTGCAAGGTCAAGGTAGGCTGTATGGACTGCCTTTCCCTCATCAATGGCCTTGGTGACTATTTCAAGAAGTCGACCAAGTTCAAAAGGCATGCTCTTCCCTTGACAAAGCCAAACTGGGTCGGGTCCAATGTCTGCAAGTCCCCTATATCTTTGTTTATGAGCTCCATTATGATCCTCTCCATAGCTTTGCAGACTAGACTTGTTAAGCTTATGGGGCGGTAATTACCAGGGTCCGTGAGGCCACCTTTGTGGAGTGGGACCACAGTTGCGACACTCCTTGGGCACGTATCCTGTGGTAAGGCTGAGATTAAACAGCTGCCTTATGTGCGGGTTTAATTCCTCATTTAGCTCGTGTAGCACACAGCCGGGGACACCATCCGGTCCCATTGATGCTGTGTTTTAGCTTTAGAGAGAGCAGCTTTCACCTGCGCATTTGAGATGTCCGGGAGGCTACACTCCGCTGGGATAGTTATCTCTCCTTTAGGGGGTGAAGTTTGCACTGAACCTGTCTGCCAGTATGTTGGCAATGTCTGTGGGTTCAGTGATTTTTTGTATCATTTTGGACTAATTCTGAGCATATCTGTGAGTTTCCACCCAGGTTCCTAACATAGCTGAAAAAGGCCTTATGATTGTCCTTTGAATCCATGGCAATTTTTCTCTCAATTGGCCTTAGTTGATTTTATGAGTGCTCGTATTTTTTTACTAATAATGATCAGGGGTGACTTCCCTTTTATGGATTTTGTTCTATCATGTAATAGCTTTCTCCTCTTATTGTAAAGTTTGTTAATGGCTGGGGTCCACCAGACTGGACGTTTGCCCTTTGTGGAAAGAGTCTTGGTTTTATTTGGGATTGCCTGATCCATGCAGTCCTGGAGGTGTTCATAGAAGGCATTTGTAAGGGCTTCCACAGCTTGGGTTGTGGTTTCCTCTGACTCAGGGGCCTTGAAGGATACCACACCAGTCTTGAGTAGTGTGAAGTTTGCTTTAGAGAAGTTCTTCACTATGGTCTTTTGTTTGGGGTGGGGGCGGGATGTGGATTTCCAGTGAGATTAGTTTATGATCAGATCTCACCAATGAGGGATATACTTCGGTGTGGAGCATTTTGTCCCCATGTTTGTGACAATGAGATCTAGTATATTTTCTCCTCTCGTGGGAACAGTGACTAGCTGTTCCATGGCATTTGAATTTATGAACTCCAGGAACCGTTGGGCTAGAAAGTTAGGGCTTGAGTAATGTTCCCAGTCTATATTCGGGTAGTTGAAGTCACCCAATATGATGGTGTTTGGAGATACATTTATACCCTCCAGTGTCTTCAGGAAGGCTGTGTGGGGTTCCTGAGTTTGAGAGGGTGGCCTGTAGCATGCTACAATTTGTAGAGCAGTTTTGCCTATGGTTAGTTGCACCTGGATGGTTTCCGAAGCTTCATGCGTTGCCACCAACCTGGAGGTGTGAGTATCCTTTATGAATATGGATACACCCCCTCCTTTTGTGGAGTGGTCCGGGTTTTGGGGCCGGAACGCATGATATGAGGTAAAACCTAATAGTGCCAGGGTGCTCTCAGGAGCCTTGAACCAGGTTTCAGTAACAGCACAGACATCGATGTTCTCCATACTGAGAAAGGGCCTAGAGTGCGTGCATTTTGAGATTTAGACTTCTGGCATTGAGCAGCATTACCCTCAATTTCTTCCCATTTTTGTTTTCTAGGGTGGTAGGTTTAGAATTTGAGCCTTGCCTAAAGGCACTATGGGGGTGGCAAGAGCCTTAGCCAATATCCGGAATCCCAGGGGTGACAGGTGCAAGCCGTCCCTTGCGAAGCAGCGTGGCTTGTCAAGCATGTCATCCCAGGCAGACAGACACTGGATCCCCTTTGAATGACACCAGACATTAAGCCAATTGTTAAAGCTGATCATCTTGTCTCTATTGTGGCATCATTCTTGGTGAAGGAAGGATACTGCTCAGGGTTAGGGTCATACCTGCCTGGGCTACATAATCAGAGAGCTCCTCTATGTCTCTTTTCATGTAGTCCAGGGAGTGCGTCTCAGGTCGTTCACGCCAGCATGGACAATGACTGTGTCATATTTGTACTTGCCGTGGAGTGGCCAGTGCTTGTGTTATGTGGCGGATTCTAGCGCCCGATAGGCAGCTTACTGTGACCCTCTCCTTGTTCAGCCTGGTGAGTGGGACGTCAGTGTGTCTGACTATGGAGTCACCTATGACAAGGATGTTTGGTGTTGTATTTGGCCTTAAGGGCTGTGACTGCTTTGCACACTGCTTTTGTGGTTTGTGTTGCTTGTGGGGTGTCTTGAGGTAGCAGTTGTTTGGGTGTCTGCTTTGGAGGCCTCTGCTGTTTAGGTAAATTTTTACTCAGAGCCTCCGAGTATGTCTTTGTGTGTTTATGTGTTTGATTCAGTGGAGTGGTAGCATTATGTGAGGCTGGTTTTGTGGTGTGTGTAGTTGCCTTCTCCTCATGTCTGGTCTTGCCAGTCCTGAGTTGAGAGAGCTCAGCCTCCAGTTTGGCTAAATAGCTGCATCTCTACAAGTATTTGTGTTATGTGGGAGGAGGAGAGGGTTGTCTGTGTACATGAGGCAGTTATAACATTGCCTCAAGATTCCCAGATTCACCAGCTGGACCGGAGAGGAGATTGACAACTGACCTTTGGACATGCTAGAATAATATTGGGAAATCCTTAATTGAAAACAAGGGCCAGTGGGGAGTGAGGGTGTAGTGCTTTTAATTTTTAGTGCTGACTTATATAATTGCTTTAGTGAGCAAGTGCCAGGTAACTTGAGTGCAATGTGTTACAAGTAACTAAATGCAAAAACGACAAACAGTAACTTTCTTTCAAGTGAAACAAGGAAATAAGTACAGTAAGCAATGCAGATATCACTAGTGATCCACAGAAGCGCTGAGAAGTTGCGTATTAGGTGGAATTAGCTTCCAGGGAAATAACAAGCAAACAAACAACAAGCATATAAACAAAGCTAGATTCAGTAGGCCTGGATCTAGTCTATGCTAGAGCAAACAAGGTGAACCAATTTCAGTAAGATACAGTTCAAATATTCAGGCACTATAAACCTTTAACCAGAAAATTCCCAGCTCAGAAGGGCAGAGTCCAGCCTCTTCTCCCACAAGAGTGCAGACCACGAACCTTCTTAATGTAAAATAACTGGCCTGAAGCCCAAGTGCCTAAACCAGAACTAATACACTTGGACACTGGGCTCTCAATCAGCAGTTCCCAACTTAGAAGGATGAAAGCTACCTGTCCTGCCACCACAGTGCTTGCCACAAACCTTCCTAATGTAAAACAACTGGTCTGAAGCCCAAGTGCTTAATCCAAAAGACTTGAATGATAGCTACACTTTAATCAAGTTACAACCAAGCAGTAATAAATACCATTGAATACTTTAGAGAATGTCTGGATTAGTGCTCAAGTTACACAAACAAAGCTAGATCCAGCAGGCCCGAATCCAGTCTATGCCACAGCAAACAAGGCGCACCAACTTCAGTAAGAAACAGTTCAGATATGCATGCACTATAAGCCTTTAACCAGAAATTCCCAGCTCAGAAGGGCAGAGTCCAGCCTCTCCTCCCACAAGAGTGCAGACCACGAACCCTCTTAATGTAAAATAACTGGCTTGAAAGCCCAAGTGCTTAAACCAGAATTAATACACTTTTAGAATAACAGACACTGAGCCCTCAATCAGCAGTTCTCAACCTAGAAGGATGTAAGCTACCTGTTCTGCCACAACAGTGCAGACCACAAACCCTCTCAGTGCAAAACAACTAACTGGTCCGAAGCCCAAGTGTTTAAACCAAAAGGCTTAGAATGAGTTACACCAAGCAGTAATAAATACAATTGAGTATTTTAAGATGATGCAAAAGTAAAAAGAAGTAGGTAAAAACACAAGTACAGTAAAAGCAGATGAAATTTTTTTTTTTTCCTGAACAAGTGCTGAGATCAAAGAAACAGATTTGAGTGCTGAAACTAGAAAACTGGCTAGTTACAAGAAAAAAAAAAAGCTAGAAGGCTTCCCTCAAACACAGAAGGGCTTGGGGGCTCAGAAGTCTACAAATAGTCCGTACCACTTAACAAGAAAGGCAGGAAATAAGCTTAATTTTTTTTTTTCCATTTCCCAGATGCTCTCTTTGTACACAGCAGGAGTGCCTGAAATCAGAATATGATCTCACTGCACTCAGTTGAGTGAGCAAATGAGATGGGCCCAGAGGCAGGCTGAGGGGCGGGCAGTTTCAATGCCACTAAGATTAACACCAAAACAAAAACACGGGTGGGTGGGAATAACTGAAGAGCAGAATAACCAGTTAAAAATTCCTTCAACACTCCTTCATACACAGTTTAAATCAATTTAAATACTGTATTTTTAAAAAAAAAAGTGCAGAAAAAGGTACTTAAATTCTCTTATACGTCCAGTTGAATATAACCAAGTTCTTAGCTGGCCAAGCTGAAGTTTTAAAGCAGGAATTATTTCACATGCACCAGTTTAAATATGCAAGGACAGGAAATCAAAGAATGTGGCTACCCCCACACCTGTAATTACTAGCAAATAACAAAATTCAGCCAACACTAGCTTTTAGTTCAAGTTACTGAAGAGCAGAATAACCAGTTAAAAATTCCTTCAACACTCCTTCATACACAGTTTAAATCAATTTAAATACTGTTTGGGTGGAAAAGTATCTTTTGGGTTATAGTAAGTTGATGACAGAGTAGCTGGTGCTGCAGTTCTAACCATCCCTATTGTTTGAGGTTGAGACAGTGGTGGGTTCTAAAAGGGTTGCCAGTAGCAAATCTGGCAATGTTGTTATAGCTAGTGGCAAGTTTGTTAAGGTTGTTTTTAGAAAGGTTGGTATAAATGGCAGAAGCATAGAACAGGGTAGAGATCAGATGAGTCTGGGCTATAGTGGTTCTGGCTGTTGGTGTAAGGAAGGGTTTGATTCTATACAGGGAACCTAGTTTTTTGTTGACAGATTTAATGGTAGTGTTGATGTGATCGTCCTAGCCAAGGTTGTTGTCTATGGTTATGCCCAGGAGACTGGTTGTGGCATCAGGGGATATGGTGGTTCCATTGTTAGAGGTTATGGTGAAGAGAAATTGTGGCGATTTTAACATAGGAGTAAAGAGTAATTTTTGTTTTTTTGGGGTTCAGGAGGAGGCAGTGTTGCATGAACCAGTTTTCAACAGTATGAAATACAGATTGAGTGAGGGTCTGGAGTGTGGCTGGGGAGCTAGCTGAGCAGATTAAAGTAGAATCATCAGCATATTGTATGCAGGTGGCTTGAGGAATTTTAGTATTTAGGTCATTAATAAACATTGAAAAGAGAAGAGGGCCTAGGATAGAGCCTTGAGGTACTCCAAGGTTTACGGGGAGGGCTTTTGAAAGCTTATTGTCCCAAAGGACTGCTTGATGGTTGTCTAAATAGGATTTAAACCAGAGTAATGCCTGTGTCTCCAGGGAATGGTCTTTTAATACCTCTATAAGAAGATTATGGTTGACCATATCGAAGGCTTTTGATAGGTCGATAAAGCGGAGGAAAGAGTTGTTACGATTTTTGTTTATACAGTCAGAAAAGAATAGCAGGGCATTTGAAGTACTATGGAATGGTCTGAAACCATGTTGGCAGTTGGCAAGTAAATTGTTGTGGAGAAGATGGTCAAGTAGTTGTTGGTGGATGCATTTTTCCATTTTAGCTATAGAGGAGAGTAGGGCGATTGGCCTAAAGTTGGAAATAGCAGTTGATGTCCCACCTTTGTGTAGAGGAATGATGAGAGACCTCTTAGGATTTTACTCTCTGAAATAGTTCTATTAATAAGGATAGAAATATGGTAGGCAATGACTTTAGCTGCAATTTGCAGATATTCTGCTGGTATACAGTCAGCAGAAGGGGTGCATAGCTTGAGTTTTTGAAAGTTATGAACGAGGGATGTAGGTAGGTACTGGTTGTATGTGAAAAGAAGGAACTGAGTTTGTTGTGGTGTTTGGTGGGAGGGAGCTAGTGGGTGGTAGAGTATTAGCTAGAGTTTGTATGGCTTCTATAAAGTAGTTAAAGGAATCTGCTATCAGTTTAGGGTCATCATGGGTGATTCCTGATGAGGGAGACTTGGTGTGCCCTGGGTGAAGTAATTTGTTCATGGCTGACCAGAAATTGTGTTCTTTGTTTGTGGGTTTGTTGGAGGTGAAGGTAAAAGTTTTTTTTGTCTAGCAGAAGTTCTTTTTTGGTGGCATTTCTTAGTTGTTTAAAGTAAAGGCGATCAGAAGGGCTTTTAGAGGCTCTCTACTTGGCCCAGATTTTATTTCTTAGGTGGATTTTTTGCCTAGTTTGTTTAGTGAGCCATGGGGCAGTTTTGGTCTTTATTTGGGATGAGCGATAGGGGACATGGAAGTCTAGGATTTGAAGGAATCTAGTATTAAATTAGGTGACTGCTTCAAGTTGAAGATGGAGCAGTGGTGACCAGTCACATGCCTTTAGTTCTGTCTGGAAGTTTTCAGGGTGAAAGTTTTTTTTTGAATGGTAGGTTTTGAAAATAGTAGGATTGGGCCTATGAAGTTTATGTTTAATTATATAGGTAAGAGCATGGTCACTGATGTCATCTGGAAGGGTTCCTGGTTTATAAGTAGTAGGGTGACTGTTTATGAGAATCCGTCTCTAGTATGGTTTTCTTACCACTGTGTTTGTAGGTTCTAGTAGGGGTGGTTATCATTTGAGAGAAACCATAGAGATTTATGTGATGGGATTGGGGGACCTACAGGTAGCCCAGTCTATATTAAAGTCACCTAATACAATGGTTTCCTGGGGTAGGTGGATAGATAGGCCCACTAAGTATATTTTCTAGAGTACTGATATTGTTACCAGGGCGAAGATAGGAACAGATTATATAGATGGATTTATAGTTATTGATTTGCAGTTTGGCTAAAAGGGTTTCTGCAATGGAGTTTGTGGGAAGTGGCACATTGAAGGTTGATACTTGAAGTTCTGATTTATAAAACATGGCTACTCCCCCACCTTTTTTTGGTAATATGGTCTTTTCTCAGGATGTTATATCCTGGGGGGGGGGTAATCTCATGGTCTTTGGTTGAAGGTTTAAGCCAAGTTTCAGTAATAGAGGATATCAAATTTGTGTACATCTAGAAGTGCATGAAGATGGGATATTTTATTAATGCTACGGATGTTGAGGTGAGCTATCAGAAGGGAATTAGATGGACTTGTTGGGGTAGAGGTTGGTATGGGGTTCTTGGTTAAGTGGGTCACTGGGAAGTCTTTTATCGGGACCGGGGTTTGGATGGATATCTCCATCTGAGGGGATGTTGAGGTTTATGTATTAGTTTTATGATTTTAAAGTAGATGTAAGGGGGTTTCTTGTCATGGAAGTAAGTGATATTGGTAGATCTGTGGTACTTTGGAAGGGTATAGCTAGAAGTAGATACTTCTAATGTGATTATGGGAATTTATATGTGAGAATGGTTGGGTTTGTTGGTAGTGGTGGTGCTGTTTAGGCAGAGAATAATGTTCAAAGAAGGTTAGTGTGAATGCTAGAGTTAGGGAAACTAGAATAGTAGGTAAGAGTAGGAGGTATGTGTAAATAGTTATGTTTAAGGGCCATTGGGTTGAATAGGTTAGGGTGGTGTGAGGTGAAGGAAGGTATCTTGTATTGTGTAGAAGTAAAGGTGTCTAGTAACAGGTAAAAATAGGGGTAACAGAAGGAGGGAAAGAGTTGTAAGAGGTAGTGGACTCAGAAGAAATTTTAATATGAGTTGTTATAGGGTTAGAAATATAAAAGGAAGTTAAGTTTTTAGTAGATAAAACTAGAAAAATAGAGGTGACAGTAGGAGGGTGAGAGAGTTATAGGAGGTAGAGTGGACTGAAGGAAAAAAGTTTAATATGGGTTATAAAGGTTACAGATGTGAAAGGAAGTCAAGTTTAGTTGGTAAATGCAGGAGGTAAGGGGGAGGGTGTAAAGGTTAATTGCTCTTCAGGAATTATTGTAATAGGTAGTGGGGGTGTTAAGTGAAAGTAGGTTGATAGGTAGATTGAGGGGTGGGGGTGTGTGGCTGTGCAGGTATAAAGTTAACAGCACTGGGGGTGGGTGGAAATTGGGGGTAGGGTAGGGGACCAGAGTGAGCCCGCAGGGCGAACAGAGCAGGTTGATGAAGATTTTGCAGAAACAGAGTAACAGGTTCCAGGTGCAGAGAAGGTGGCCAGGGGTAAGTAGAGTTTGGTACAGCAGGTTGGAGGTTAAAAAGGATAGTGGAGTGGGAGGAAAACATAGGAGAGGTATACTGGAGCTGGAGGGTGTGATGAGAAAGGGATAAGAGCAGAACAATGCAGAAAAATTCTCAGCTAGGCAAGGGGAAAATCTGAGAGAAAATCTTGGAATCTATAATTCCTCGCTGAGCTTGATTTCTCACACTACCGAGAGGGCAGGTCGGGCAGCCGCATCTAGCATAGTTATGAAACGGCATGCTTGGATGCATTTGTATGACTTTGTGGACCCCTTTAAATCTTCCTTTGTCAATGTGCCTGTTGATGAATCTTCCCTTTTTTGGTCCCAAAGGAAGACTCACTTTCATGTTGTGAGAAGGACGGCAAAACCTTGCCTCCTTTGTGGCATACATTTTTCTACCCCCCCAGAGGTTCTACTCCAGGAATCGGAGAAGAAAATTGTGGTTTAAGAAGTCCCAAGGATCTTTTCATGACACTCGTGATGACCAATCCTGCCGGGGCAGGGGGGGTGGGCAACTCATCTGGAAGACTCCCCTTTTCAGGGCAGAGAGAGTCCACAACCAGGGCGCTAGAGATTCCTTCTCTGGCAGACCCTTCTAGTGCTGCTGAACTGCGGCCTGATTGCTTTCTTCTGGAAGCAGTCTGGGGGTCGATTTTTCTCTGCACCTACAGACCTGGCAACTTATAACAGATGCATGAGTGCAGAGAATTAATATCCAGAGGCTATCTTATTCCGTTCGACCTCACTCCCAGACCCGTAAAACGAATCCCCGATGTCCCACCCAGTCAGAGGGAGGCTGCAGCCTTAGAAATCGAAAAGCTGCTAAAGTCATCCAACCAGTCCCACCAGACCAGAGAGGGTCCGGCTTTTACTCTAGGTTCTTTTTAGTGCCAAAAGAGACAGGGGACTGGAGACCAATCCTGGATCTCAGCTTACTAAACAAATTCATCAAACCTCAAAAATTCCAGATTGTCACGGTACCGTCCACTCTCCCCTTTCTGGGGAAGGACAACAGGATGTACTCTAGACCTCCAGGACCCTTATTACCACATAGACAAATGCTCCCGGAGATTTCTCCACTTCCGGCTGAGAGCCAATCAGTTCAGAATACTGCCCTTTGGTCTCTCGATAGCCCCCAGAGCGTTCACCAAATGTATAGCAGTCGTAGTAGCTCATCTCCTCTGACAAGGATTCCAGGTGTTCCCCTGTCTAGACAATTGGCTCCTTACTGCCATGACCAGGAATCTTCTCAGTTTTACACTCAAGGCCTTGCTCTTCGCCTAGGTATCATGATGGACAAATCGCATGTCTCCAACAAGAGCACTAGAATTCATTGGAGCGATCTTCAAACACGTCTGTCAAGCTTCCCTTCCTCCTCGCAGGCTTTCAAAAATAAGAAACCAGATTCAAGTCGTCCTCCCGCAGGCATTTATACCAGCACGCCTTGTACTACAGGACTGTATGGCAGCAACCATTACCTTAGTACCACTGGTGAGGTTGCACATGAGACTGTTACAGTGGCTCCTTTCATCACAATGGTTTATCTTAACCCACCCATTCGGCCACATGATACGCCTTACAAATCTTTTCAAATCTTTTCAAGAAAGAAATGTTATGGTGGATGAAGCCAGAAGCAAATCTTTGGTGTCCACCTTTGTCTCCCCCAGCCCAGGGCCACTGTGACCACGGATGCTTCCCTGTTAGGGTGGGGGGGCCATTTCCAGGGGAAGACAGTCCAAGGTACCTAGTCCCCCATGGAGGCCAATTTGCACATAAATGTCCTGGAATTGAGGGCAGTTCTCGTAGCGTTGCAAGTGTTCCACACATCCCTTTCTTCTTTGACCATTGCAATTCAATCGAACAACATGTCAGTCGTCTGGTACATCAACAAACAAGGCAGAACCGGGTCTTGCCATATGTGTTGGGAAGCCATGAGAATTTGGCATTGGGCGACTGCAGTCAACAGCTTTCTCAGTGACACACATTCCCGGGAGTTCGTCTTATTGCAGACAATCTGAGCAGGAACATTTTGATGCCTCACGAGTGGTCCCTCAATCCAATAATAGCGGATCAGATCTTCCGCCGTTGGGACAGGCCTTGCTGCGACAGGTTTGCTTTACCTCTAAACAACAAATGCAGAAGCTATTTTGCCCTGACCCCCCCCCCCTCAGGGGGAGTCACCAAGGGATGCTCTGACACACGATTGGCCCCTGGGTCTACTGTATGCCCCCCCCCCCAATTCCCCTCATCCCAAAATTTCTACAGAAAGCCCAAAGGTTTAGAAGCAAAGTAATCCTCATTGTTCCTTATTGGCCCTGTCAAGTGTGGTTCCCATTCCTATTGCCTCACCTGATTCTCACAGCCCATGGATCCTGGATCAATCTCAAGGTCTGCTGTCTCATCCTCTGGGACTGATTCATCCCAATCTCAAGCTCACAGCTTGGTTTCTCCACTTCGATGATTGCCAGGCTACTTGATATTTCATCCCCTGTTCGCGAGAGCCTTCTGGTTTCGCACAAACCGTCCACCAGAAAAATGTATTCCCGTAAGTGGACTAGGTTCTGTAGATGGGCTAAAGAACATAACATAGACCCCTCTTCCATGCCTATTCAGAAGATCCTTCAATACCAGACTACCGTGTTGCACGCAGGAGCTTCAGCATTGACAATTAGTGCATTTAGCAGCTATTGCAAACTTCCACAATGGAATTGACAGTTCATCTGTTATGTCACTGACTGTGCAAAGCCTTCATAAAAGGAGTATTACATATTAAACCTCCCGTCAAGCCTCCTATAGAACCATGGGACTTTATGTTGGTGCTTGTTGTTAACGAGTCCTCCATTCAAGCCTTCTAACTCCTGTGATATCGGATTTTTGTCTTGGAAAACTCTACTTCTAGTAGCCCTTACCTCAGCGAGAAGAGTTTGAGTTGCAGGCCTTGAGTGTCAAGAGACTTGATTTTTCATAGGGAAAGAGTGTCTCTATGTATTGACCCATCCTTTTTGCCCAAGGTCCTGTCTGGTTTTTCCATTAATCTATTGACCTACCAGTTTTCTTTTCCCACCATTCAAATAGAGTGGAATACCTTATGCATACCCTCTATGTTCATAGACAATTTCATTTCTACTTGGACAGAACTTTCTTTCAGAAAAACAGATAAATTGTTTGTGGCCCTTGCAGGACCCAGCATTGGTAAGCCTGTTTTACAAAATGACGACTCTTGGCTCAAATGCCATTATTTTCATCTACCATCAAAACAGTGTCCTTACCTTCCAAAATAAAGGCTCACTCTATTAGATTGATGGCTACCTCAGTGGACTATCATTCCAGAGCCTGTATGGATGATATCTGCGCAGCAGCCACTTGGGTAAGACCTCATACCTCTATTACTAATTACAAATTGGATTTGGCCTCCAGGGGACGAGAGTCTTTTGGTTCTATGTTGCTCAGGAATGTCCTTCCTTAGGGCCACCCAGGGCTCGAGTAGCTGGGTACTCTGTCCTAACAGTAAGGAATGAATAAAGATTTACAACATCAGATAAAGTAGTCTTACCATAACATTCCATCTGTGTTGTAAATCTTTATTCATTCATTACTTCCCGCCCTCCTTCCCCCTGCCTGGACTCCTGGTGGACTTCAGAATTTCCCTATTAGTTAAGGTATCTGCTCAGACAAAGGCTCCTACTATCACTATTATTATTTCTATATTATAATGGCGGGCAAACTTGATCTGAAGACTGAGGGGCATTGTGGGTAGGTATTAGCTGAGTTTTTGACTGGCAGGAGCTTGGTATCGGCCGTGTCTGTTCCCGAGAATGGAACCGAAGTCCTAACAGTAATGAAGATCTACATCACAGATGGGACGTTATGGTAAAACATAACCTTTTTATACATGCTATCTGCCTTTTTAGGGACAGCTGACTGTCAGGAAAATTGCAGGCAATAAGACCTATATCTAAAGCAGACTGGACAAGTGGAATTGGGTGTAGTTTCTGGAAATCTTTCTGTAACAACTCAATAGTATTTTCTTGGACTGTGAAACCTCAGTACTCTCCCACTGAGAACACTGGCACATTCTAGCGGCAGTCTCTGAGAAAGATATTCCCCCACAGAGATAATCAGAAATTGAGCACTTTTCCTGAGTCTGAGTTAGAAATATGAGGAGAAGAGGCATCCCTCTTTTACTGGAAACAAGGATAGATGGCCTAAATCAAACCCTGAGCCATACTACTATCTAAAGAAAGTAGAGGAGTAGATAATGCTTAATTTCCTATTTAATTTTGAAATGAAAAATGCGGGCATTCGTGTTACTGATGACAGCAACTGCTTCCCCAGGGATGGGCATATCATTCCTTCCTTGTTCTCCCAGGACTGATGAGTGGCTTTCCCCTGGCCATTGAGAGAACCTAAACAGCTGTAGAGGATGTAGCTTAACCCCCATGGTCCATAGTGGCTGTAGGTTCTACACCAGAGGGTTCCAGGGTAAAAGAGTGATTTGATGTACATTAAATGACCACAGCAGTGTCACTCATCTGTGGTTGAGGCAAATTGCTAGCCTGCTGCTGTGACTGGAATAGGGACCCACCATGGGACTTGACTGTTCCATGGTCAAACCGAAAATGGTGCCTCTGCTGGGGCAAACTAGTGGCAGTAAAACTACCTTCCATAAAAGTTGCTTTTTATTTTTTTGACACAAAATATGGTAAAAACCTCCTTCAAAACACCATTAACAGCCCCATAATGGAAAAATAATTTCTCCATAGAAAATGTTTTAACACCTTTAAACTGACAGTTGACTGCTCTAAAAGTATGTTAGTATTGAAGTGGTCCTTAAAAATGCAACAAAGTCTTTCCCACCGCAACAGGCTAGCAATTTGCCTCAATCTCTGGTGGATGACTCTGCTGTGGCCATTTGTTGTACCTCAGACCACTGGGTTAGCCACGTTCTCTGCAGCTGTTTGGGTTCTGCTGGGGTCCTCTCAGTGGGCAGGGGAGAACCACTCTTGTTGATCCTGGGAGTGGGAACAGGTAGGGTTTCCCCTATTGTCTGAATGCTGTGCCCACCCCTGGTGGAGCAGCAGCTGCCATTAATATGGTTGACCCCATTTTTCCTGTCAAGGAAACAAAACCAAACGTGCGTCTACTCCTCAAATTCCTTTGGATAGGAATAGTTTACTGAGATTGGCTTAGGGATTGATTTAGGCTGTTGATACTTGTAGAGTAGTTTCAGGTTACAGAAAGAGGGATGCCTCTTCCTGAAGAGGTTCAAGATTCTGAATCTGAACAGGAAGTTGCAGGGCCAGATTCAGAGTTTTGTCCTCTGATTTCTGATTCATGCTGAGAAGAGCTCAATTTGATTCTCCCTGTGGGTTTTTCTCTGCAGCTGTTGCTAGAGCATCCCAGTGTCTTCAGTGGGAGAACACAGAGGTTTCTCGGTCCCTCAAATACAGAGTTGTTGCAGAAGGATTTTCCAGAACCTATATCCATTCTTCCTGTCCTGTCAGAATGCATGTCTTACTGCCTGCAATTTTCATGATAGCCAGCAAGCCCCTAAAAGGCAGATAAAATATGTAAAAGTAGTCAGTCTTTTACATTTTTATACACTACTCCCAAACCTGACCCAGCAGCTATAGCCTTATTTGACTCCTCTGTTGCTAAGCACTTAATTAATTCCATACCTTTTCCAAATAGGGATGGAAAAATTAATAGGTAGGTATGGGGAAAGTGTGTACTTCAGCTACTTTGAATTTCAAGTAGTCAGGGCCATATGTTAATGCTTGTTCTGACATTGTGAATGGATGATGTAGATGGTTTTTTATACAGTTTCTTGTGAAGAAAAATCTGCTTTAAATAAATTAGTTTCTTATATTGCACAGGTCACTGCTCATTGTTTTCAGTGCGACTCTGATACTACTATAATGGCTGTGGCCACTGGTAAGGTTTTAAGGAGATTTGCTTGGCTGCATTTTTAGAGCATTCCAGATACTGAGATCCTAAATTCTCCCTTGGATAAAAAGGGTTCCTATTAGAACTCTGAACGCTTGAAATGTCGAATGTCATATGATAGACATTTCAAGAGTTCGAAGGTTAAACGTAACTGCGCCGTTTGGTGCAGAATGGGAGAATTTCCCTTTTATGCACTGAAGTGCGATCACAGAGTTGGTATATTTAAGTAGGAGGGGTGTGGGGGGGTACAGGAGGGCTTGCCCCCCTGCCTGCATCATTAAGGTTTTTTGTTTTATTACATTGTCGAACATATGGGATTTGAAGTTTAGAAAGTTCGAATATATAACATAGTATAGATAGTATAGTGTAATATAATATAGACCCATAAACAAGGAATTAGTTAATATTACAAAACGGGGGTTGTAGGGTTATGAAACACGACAAGGGAGAGGGTGTCGTACTGATGGATGGTATTGACTATGAAATTAATATGCTAGACATTTTAAATGACAGTAAATAATGTAGTATCCAAAAATTAGATTTTTATAGCGTATTCTAAAGTGGACTTTCTATATTAATACCATTTTTTATAGGGTACAACAGATGAGAAACTTTTGGACTTCTTGACAGTAATTAGACCAATGATACTGGTAGTATTTGGAATTCCCAAAACACAAAAACATAGACCACCACGTCCTATAGTTGCTGGGGCAGGCTCAAAATTCGAGCCACTGGCCAAATACATTGACCACATCCTGAAAAAAATATGTAACATCTTTAAAACATATTTCTAAGGATTCCTGGGACTTTTTAACTAAAGTGACCCAGGATAAGTTTAGCATGACGACCATAGATGTGATGGAGTTATTTCCCAGCATTCCACATGATGCAGGGTTGGAGTGGTTTCAGGATGTCTTGATAGAATGCGATTAAGTAATGACCAAAGGAATTTAATTTTGGAATTTATGGAGATATTAAACATTTACATGTATTTTAGTGGTGAATTTTGCAAACAGGAAAAATGAGTTGCTATGGGGGCTGCATGTCCCTCCCTTGTATATGCCACTCTAGTTTTATATTATTGGTAGAAAAATTATATATTTGAAACACTATGGTATGAAAATATAGTATTGTATACTAGATTTTTGGATGGCATCTGCCTGTTTTGTAAGGGTTCAGATTTACAACTAGACCATTTTTAGAATATACTGGCACTACGACTCCTTTTTTGAAATTTCCATGCAATATATCCAAAGTATTAACTATATTTGGATGCAACTATATATAAAGACTTCACGGAAAATAAATTCCAATAAAGATTATATCGGAAACCTACTCATTCTAATGCTTATCTACACTATGATAGTGAACACCCGTACAATCAGAAGAAAGGCATTGTCAAAGGCCTGTTGATTAGAGTCTCCAGAATGTGTAGTGAGGAGACCACATTCCTAAAGAAAATTAAATTAATGAACACATTTTTTTTTAAGGAAAGAGGGTATCCTATTCCTGTGATAAATCAGTCCGTGAGGGAGCTGAAGAAAGAGTGGTGAAATATGAACCGATATTAGGGGAAGAAGTGGCTATTGTGAACAACAAAAAAGATGACCTGGCAGCCTTTTATGACTGCATTTATTCATACCCACACTCTTTTCTCAACTGATATTGAGAATATTATTAGCAGTTCGATTAAGAAAAGGGACATGAATATAAGAAATGCTTGAGTGTCAGAAAATTGGGACTGGGATAGAGGGGTCCCGGAAGAGGCTGGGTACATATAAATGTGGTTTCTGCAATCAGTGTTTAAACATCTTGGAACAAGATAGTATAAACCTCCCTACTAGGAATTTTAAAATGAAGGCTAGGAAACATTTCAACTGCAGTAGTAAGGGAGTGATGCATATTGGTATATGTGAAAAATGTAGCTTCTGTATAGGTAAGGCAGAGAGACCCTTGAGAAGACGTGTATATGAACACGTATGAAGTTCAAATACAGAAGGATACCAGTGCATTGTATAGGCATCAAAAGGAATATGTTGTAGATAGTAGATTTAAGTTCTATGTTTTGGAACAAGTGAAACGGGTCCTAAGGGGTGGGTTATGGGAAGCCCGATTGGGAATATAAAGTTATACTGGCAACTGAAATTGGATGCAACAAGAAAACCAGGATTAAATGACCATTTAAGCATCAACAGTGTCCTTAAGGTAAGGGCAGCAGTTATAATGTATAGAAGTCCACATTAACTTGTAGTAGCAATCTGCAACTGGATTTTAACAATTAAATTTTAAGTAACATGAAATGTTTAAGTTTTAAGTAACATGAAATGTTAACACGTATGCACATGTTTTGCTTGCATGGTATGTTTGCATATTTTAGAATGTATTTTAAAGTAATGAGGTTTTGCTAGGCAAACAATGTATAATTATGAAATAAGTGTTGTAGGACTTGATGTACTGCATCATGTTAATATTAATGAGATTATGCTATTGGGGGGGGGGGTTATGTAGGAGTAGTATAAAAAGGGTTGACTATTTTTAGCATTATTTGTTCTGATGAAGCTCTGCAGATTACTGGGTGAAAGTGCTTAACTTGGATTTTAATGGTCTTAACTTGTATTTATGATTGTGTATTAAAAGTGAAGGTTCATGATTTTACAGTGGTTCCTTTCAGTGAATAACTTGGGATATTCATTTAGTCTTATTCTGCAGGAATACTGCTTTCAGTCAGAACAAAATTGTGGCAGACAAACTGAGCAAGACCAGAGCAGACCCTCGTGAATGGAAAATATTTCTGGGGGTCTTCAAGATTAATCACAGATGAGTTTAAGTACACTTCTTTGCCTCCTGTCTAAATTAACTGGCAAAGTTCTGTTCCAGGATTCCATGCAAGAATGCCTGGAAGACCGATGCCATTTCTTTTTGGGCAGAAATGTTCTGTATGCCTTTCCAGTAATATCCAGGGTGCTTCTTGAAGATTCAGAAGTAATCACCCAAGATCCATTGTGGTGACTCCCCTCTGGCCCAGAAATCTGTAGTTCTCACTCTTGGAAATGCCCAGGACAATTGCTAAAAGCTTCCTCACAGAATGGATCTAGTCACAAAAGAACAGGGGGTGTTTGAGGCATCCTGCTGTAGTGTTCTTCAGTTGACTGCATGGCTAACAGGTTCTTAATTCCTTTAGGGCATCTATTTTCTGGGGACATGCAGCAGATAGTAATGGAGGCAAGAAAGACTGCTGCTAGAAAATCATATATCAGCAAATGGAAAGAGGTTTCTAGTTGCTGCCAGCGACATAACCAGCACTTATTCAGGGCTAGTAATCTGGTTTTATGATATTTGCAAGTTACACTCGTATGGCCTTTCTTATTCTTCTTTCAAGATTTATTTCATCAGCCATTTCAGCATGTCTGCCCATGGATCCTTCTCTTTCAAGGCAGTTGCATGTCAAAATGTCCTTGAAAGGGGTTTTGCATAAGAGGTCTCCAAGTAAACCGAAAGCCTCTCTGATTTTAATTTTGTGTTAAAACTAACACTTGCTCCATTTGAACCAGCTAAGCTGGCCAACTTGAGGTTCTTAAAATGGAAAATGTTATTGATTGCTCTTGCCTCTGCAAGAAGGGTAGCAGAGCTGCACTTTTTATAGTGAACCCAACCCTACTACATTTTCCAAAAAGGCAGAGTTTGAGGGCTAATCCTTCCAAACTATCCATCTCCCTCTTTTTCTGAACCTAAAAGTGAGGAGAGCATTGTCTGAGGACATCAAAGGTTTGGAGTATCCTGTCTTGACCGAATTAAACCTTTCAGATCAATTGTGCATTTCTTGTGAAGGTAAGAATGGACGAACAGTGTCAAAACAGACCATTTCCAAATGGTTATCCAAGGCTATTAACTTTTGTTATACACACCATGGACTATTCCAGGCAGGGTTAAGACCCATTCTGCAAGGACCATGGCTGCTTCTATGGATTTGTGGAAATGGTTGGATTGTAGAAGTGTTCTAGAAGCTGCTACTTGGTCATCTTTACATACTTTACAAAACTGTAAGCTGGATTCCTTTTCTAGGTCTCGATCATGCTTTTCTAGGGTCATTCTTCAGGGTCTCCTGGAACACTTTCTAGATGTAGTTAGCTATGGTAATTATTCATATCTAAGGCTGCAGCAGTGATCAACATAAATAACATTAATTGTGCAAGTTAAAGTTACCATAACAGTAGATGTTCAAATGATCACTGCTGCCGGCCACTCCATCCCCTTGTTTTATTTTAGTGTTCCTTTATGCTAGGGTATGAACACTTTTTTATTCCTGTCCTTGTCCTTTCAGGGCTCAGCTTTCCCTCTGTCTACTTGCAGGAAAGCTTTGAAGGTTTTTATGACCCAAACTTGCCTTTTAATCAGCTCGGCTCGAGCTGCTCGACTGTTAGAGCATGTGGAATGTTCCATGAAGCTTTGGAAGCTGACAGGCTGTTATAGCCTTGGCAGGATATAACCCATATAGCTTAGGCTACTGCAGCAGTGATCATTTGAACATCTACTCTTATTCATCTTGCACAGCTCTACTTTTTTCACATGTGATGCTTGTTAGTGACATGTATCCCTTTGTTTTAGGAATAAATCAATAAAAAGACAACGGACGTGTTGGTGGTAATTGTATATCCATTGCAGGGTTTTCTAGATGCACTCACTTTGCTGTGTAACTGTGCTCTTTCACATATTTGTCAGTTTAAAGGTCATGTGCATCATTATTTTGCACTTACCTGTTGCCTTCCTCTTCTGGGATGACAAAATAGCTCCCTGCTCTGCATATTCATTTTACTGGATATGATGTTTCATTTTGTCTCCTGCTCTCAAACGTTAGCTCTCCATAGACTTGGGAGGGCAGTATTTTTGTCTTCCATAATCATGCTCGTCACTTCAGTGTAAAGTTGGATCTTTCATGTACTTTCCTGTACTAGGAGACTGCTTGGCTGGCTGTTTCCTCTGCTTTTGTAAGTAAATTTCATAATGCTGCAGATAAGCTGTGTGCAGTATGTCCATTTAATGAAACAAACTCTTATGGCTGCATCCGACTAGTCTTGGGTGATTTACTAGAAGATCGAAAGTTTTACGAAGGATGCAGAGGATGAAAGTAAGATCATTGATCAGGGTCATTCTGCAAAAATCTCTGACAGATTGGGTCATATTCAGTGACATTAGGCAAAATTGAAGACTAGTTATGGACTTTGTTGGACATGATGTGCTTGTGTAACAATGAAACTGCCTTTACATTTGATCTGAAGTAGTTTACTTCATTTTGTCTTCAACCTGTGGGATACGGATCTGTATCGGATCCGAGCCGGCAAAAATTCCTAGCATCAGCTCTGAGCTCCAGACTTCTCCCCTTACCCATACACCTCCACTGCCTTCCATCCCCAGATCTCGTTTGCCGTGATTTGTAGTACATTGTGTCTCTAGAGCTCCAGCTAGCACTGAGTGATTCTTGTAAGTTTTCTAAAATTTCTGTTCTTTTAGCCATTTCAGGTTAGTTGTAGGTACCCTTTCTCCCCTCCCATCACTTTGGCATAGTGTATGTTTGTAGTTAGAGTAGTTTGTGATGCCCCTCTTCCCTTAGTGTTGTCTATAGTCTAGTGGTGAGAGGATGTGTGCGTTAAAGTTGTTGCCTGTCTTTTTGCACAGTATGTGGACATAAGCTCTCCCCAGCGAATGGCCACACTGTGTGTTGTGCTTAGGTGTGGCCCACCTTAGTGTGGATAATCCATTTGTGCGGGGTTCAGTCCCCGAGATTTGTAAGATAGAAAGGCCAAGTTGGCCCTCAAAGGTCTTCTGCCTACCACTGAACCTCCTCCCCCAGCTTCAGTCACAGCATCCTCCCCTCCCAGGCTAGGACTCAAACTCCTGCATCTAAGCCTGTGGTAGCGGAACAGAGGAGGGGTAGAGAGCGGGAGAGAGAGTAAAGACGAAAGAAAAGAGGAAGAGGTCCCCGGACCTCATGTCCTTGAGGAAGTCTGCACGGATTCGTGACTCCCCTGTGCTCTGGTCTCTGAGGTTCTCCCCAGAGCCGGAGGAGGCACGTTCAGTCTCCCGGGCCTTTGTTCCCTGTCACTGTCGACCCGCTCTTTATCGGACATAGATCTGGATAAGATGATGCGCTTTATCCGTAAAGAGATCCAGATGGGGGTCTTGGCAGCCCCCCTCAGGAGGGGGAAGCTCGCTTCCTTTTTTTCAACCCATTTCTCCTTCCCTGATCTGTTCTTTGGCTTCGGAGCTCTCAGATCAGAGGTTGGCCATGGTCCGGGGGTCGGCGCCGACTGTCCTTGTGTCCTGTACGCAGACAGCTCCCTGGAACATCTCTGATCCAACTAGTTCGGATCCGAGCTGCTCTCAGAGCCTGGGTGTCTGATCAGAGGGAGTGGAACCTTTTCCATTGACTCTGACATTGGGCCAGGTCCCCCCCTTGGATTCTCATGTCGGACCTGGGGAGACCAGCCTCCTTGTTAGCTTCCCAGGAGGTCCGCTCTCCTTCGGCATTCGATGTGGTAGAACGACTCCTCTCCATTGGATTGAGGCCCCTGACTGCCCCCGCAGACTCCGCCCACACTCCCTTGGCTCTGTCTATGGTCCCCATTGTCCAGATTGTCCCCAGAGGGACAGCCTGTGCCCGAAGACCCTAGACTGTTCCCCCAGAGGAACAGATGGCTTGCGCTCCCCTGAGAGCCCCACTGGAGATGTGCCTCGCACACATGTGCAAGAGGAGGTGCTTGGACTCCCCAGAGTCCCTGACCGAAGACACAGATGTAGATGATGAGGGCTCCCAAGATCATCTCTTGACTGTCTCTTTTGGCGACATCATGGAGATCCTGTGCCAACGGGGAGGTTGGTCTGCCCCAAGCCCCCCTCTGAGTCTGTTTCTGGAGGCGTATAGCATGGGTCAGTCTACATCTTGGGTGTCCCCTCCCGTGGATCCTTTAGTGGATTTGATCACCTAGCAGGTGTGGAAGGGACCAGATACCGTGGAGCTGATCCCCAAGCTCCCCAATAAGGTTTTAAGTCTCCCCATTGACGGGCCTTCCTGGAACAAGGGCTTCCCCAGTGGACAACATGGTGGTAGCAGCAGCCACGAAGAGGGAACCATCTCCGGAAAGTTCCTCGGTCCACCATCCTGACAGTCACAGATGGACCGCCTAGGGAAGCGGGTGTATGCTTCAGCTACCTTTTCAATAAGGGCACTGAATTACTTGGCCCGTGTCTCGAGACTCCAATGCTACCTAGTGAAGGAGCTGGAGAGGAGTCTCTAAGTCCATGTCGCAGGAGGACGAGGCTCCATTCTTCACGAAAATGGCCACTGTGAGAGCAGCTTCAAATACATCCATGAGACTCCTCTCCCATGCTATGGAAGGAGCGGCTGGGTCCGGCGTGTCCATGAGGCATAATGCCTGGCTCAGGTTGTGCCAGTTTACTGAACCCTTTAAGGCGTCCTTTGCCAAATGCCCCTAATGACGGCTTGACTCTTTTTGGCAAGACCGACAAAGGGACTCTAGTCCAGAGTGAGAAGGACTGGAAGACACCGTCTGCCATCGGGATCCGCTTCTCTAACCCTCAAAGGTCCTTTTCCCGGAACCAGAGAGGGCAAAAGATGTGGTAATGGAAGTCTCAGTATTCCCGGGACACTCGGGGCTGCTCTTTCCCCTAGAGGCAGAGGTGGACAGAATGGACACTGGCCCAGAGGCTCCCTAGAGGCAGAGGGGGACAGAATGGTTACCAGCCCAGAGGCTGAGGGGGTCCATGAAACTTCAGGTCTCAAGAACCATTCTCTAAATGACCCGGGAAGCAACCATGAGGGATTGCCTGGCTGCTCTACTCTGGAGGTAGTCGGACGATTGTCCTTGTACCCAGCGGCATGGGAGTCCATAACGGACTGCTGGGTGCTTCAAATCATATCCAGTGGTTAGTCTGTCCCCTTTGTGGGTTCCCCCATATCTCCCAAACACCTCCTGGGTGTTCCACCCACGCAAAGGGTGGCAGCAGCACAGGAAATTTCCAAGCTGCTAGGAAAATGAGCCATTGAAATCATCCCCCCAGATCAGTCCAGATTGGGCTTATACTCCAGGTTCTTTTTGGTGCCAAAGAAAATGGGGGACTTGAGGCCCATTCTGGATCTCTCTACCCTGAACCTGTCAGTTGCCAAAGAAAAGTTCAGGATGGTCACACTACAGTCCATCATGCTGTACCTGAAAGAGCACGACTGGATGTGCTCGTTAGGTCTCCAGGATGCTTACTATCGCATAAAAATGCACAGAAGCTCCAGGAGGTTCCTCTGCTTCTCGCTAGGGGCCAATCATAATCAATTTCGAGCCCTACTCTTTGGTCTCACCACAGCCCCCAGGGTGTTTACCAAAGTGATAGCGGTTGTAGCAGCTCATCTGAGGCTTCACGGGATTCATCTCTATCTGTACCTGGACGATTGGCTCCTCACTGCTCCCACCAGGCATCTACTTTCCCAAACCAGGGATAACTTTCTGACACTTGCCCTGAGTTTGGGTACCACAATCAACACATCCAAATCTCTACTAGAGCCTGTACAGGTGATAGACTACATTGGTGCCAGGATAGACGCACTCCAGTGCAAAGTGTTCCTGACCTCTGAGAGAGTTCAAAACCTCAGGATGCATGTCTCCCTAATTTACCATTCGAACCTTCCGACAACAGCATCAGTGTTAAAGGCAGTAGGCTCGATGGTGGCGACCATAACTCTTCCATGTGCTTAGCTACACATGCAGATTCTTCAGTGGACTCTAGCGGTTCAGTGGTCCCTGTTGGATTTATTATTAACCTATCCTATCCATCTAAGTCAAGTGTGTCGGTCGTCCCTCATATGGTGGATGAGCTCTCTGGACATTGTGGAGCAACGACCCTTTGTTCCAGCCCCGGCACAAACCACAGTGACCATGGATGCCTCCCAACTTGGGTGGGGGCATTGTTCAGGCAGGACAGTCCAAGGCCTGTGGTCCCACATAGAGACCAGCTTGCATATCAATGTCCTGGAAATGAGGGCGGTCCTTCTAGCATTGCAGGCCCTTCATGCCTTTTCTCCTCTAGGGATGATTGCCATTCAGTCGGACATGTCAGTAGTCTGGTATATCAACAAATTGGGAGGGACCAGATCTTACCCCCTTTGTCGCGAGGCCGTGAGTGTGGGAATAGGCAATCTCCACCGGTCACTTTCTCATCGCAGTGCACATTCCGGGACTGTCCAACATTCTAGCGGACAGTCTAAGTTGGACCATTCTGATGCCTTACTAATGGTCTCTGAATCTGTCAGTAGCAGAACAGATCTTCAGCGAGTGGGGTCAACCTTGATGCGATCTCTTCGCATCTCCTTCCAATGCAAAGTGCCGCAGGTTTTTCGCACTGAACACCCCGCCGGGGGTGTCCCCCAGAGATGGTGAAGTTCATGCTTGGCCTCCCTGTCTTCTGTATGCTCACCTGCCAGTTCCTCTCATCCTGAGGTTTCTGCAGAAAGTTTGCCGACTGGGAAGCAAGGTGATCCTCGTTGCCCCATTCTGGCTTCGCCAGGTATGGTTTCTCTTCCTTTGGTCTCACTTTTTGGCTCCACCTTGGATCCTAGATCCCATTCAGGATCTGATTTCACAACCATCGGGGGTGCCTCATCCAGGTCTGGGCAGCCTGAAGCTAATGGCTGCTGCTTCAGTTCCCGTGATTGCTAGGACTCCCGGACTTTCCTCTTCAGTTGTCTGTTTTGGTAGCTGGTCATAAGTCTTCAACAGGAAAGGTTTATTGCAGCAAATGGAAACGTTTTTCTTTCTGGGCCTCTCAGAGGAGTTTAGATCCTTTCATGGCTCCTATTTCCGCCATTCTTGATTTTCTAGCTGATATTTTCCAGCTTGGAGCTAGTTCTTCTACTGTCAAAGTTCAGTTGGCTGCCATTTCTCATTTTCATGTGGATAAGAATTCAGCATCCTTGGCATCTTCTAGACTGTGTAAAGCCTTTATTAAAGGCATTTTGCTACGCCCCTCCGGTCAATGATCCTGTCCCCCCATGGAACCTTGCTATGGTTCTTCAAGCTCTGGTCGCCCCGCCTTTCAAGCCTGCCGCAACTGCAGATCTAAAATTTCTATCATGGAAAACAGCATTTCTGGTCGCTATTACCTCTGCTACAAGGGTTTCGGAATTACAGGCCTTGTCCATAAAATTCCCGTACATGACTTTTCATAAAGATAGTTTCTCTTTGAACCAGTCCATCTTTTCTTCCTAAGGTGGTGTCCTCTGTCAATATCTGACTATAAATTTGCCTGTGTTCTTTCCCAGTTTTACCAACAGGATGGAATACAAGCTACACATGTTGGATGTTCATAGACCGTTAAAATTCTGTTTACACAGGACAAATTTTTTGTAAATCTGATCAATTGTTTCGTTCTATAGACCTTTTTTGGGCAAACCTATTTTCAAGGTCACTAGCCAGATGGGATTTCTTCATGCATCCTGCAGGTCTGTAAGGACAAAAGCATGCCTCTTCCAGGTCAGGTTAAAGCTCATTTCACTAGGTCCATGGCTACGTCTGCAGCTTTCTGGTCCTATGGTGTCTTTGGATGACATTTTGTTCTGCAGCTACTTGGTCCTCATCTCATATGTTTCCCATTACAAATTGGATTTTACATCTAGGAGAGCATCCTTTGGCACCATGGTGCTCCGGAATATCCTTCCATGAGAGCCTCCCAGGAGTTTAGTAGCTGGGGACTGTGTCCCACAGATTGAAGTCCAAATGAAGTAAACTACTTCAGATAAAGAAGTTATGTACTCACCGTAACGTTCCATCTGAGTAGTTGTACTTGATTTGTCTTCATCCATCCCTCCTTCACCCGGACCTTGGCGCATGTTCAGCCTATGGGCTGTAGTATAGGTAACAAGTATGTTCTCAGGTCTGGTTCTAAGTAGAAGTTCAGCAAACTCGATCTGGGGGTGGAAGGCAGTGGATATGTATTATGGGTAAGGGGAGGAGTCTGGAGCTCTAAGCTGATGCTAGTAATTTTTGCTGGCTCGGATCCAATATGGTTCCGTATCCCACAGGTTGAAGACAAAGTACAACTACTCAGATGGAATGTTATGGTGAATACACAAGTCCTTTTTTCTACATAAAAGGAACACTATGCATGGGAGTTGGAAGACTGGATTAACCAACAATGTGTAACTTTACCCAAAAAAAATACAAAAAAATTGCCCCAGTATGAAAATTCTCTATACATTTCATTACTTGGGCTTCAGGCCAGTTATTTTACATTAAGAAGGTTCGTGGTCTGCACTCTTGTGGGAGGAGAGGCTGGACTCTGCCCTTCTGAGCTGGGAATTTCTGGTTAAAGGCTTATAGTGCCTGCATATTTGAACTGTTTCTTACTGAAATTGGTACACCTTGTTTGCTGTAGCATAGACTAGATCCAGGCCTGCTGAATCTAGCTTTGTTTGTATGCTTGTTTGCTTGTTATTTCCCTGAAACGCTAATTCCACCTAAAACGTGGCTTTTCAGCGCTTCTGTGGATCCCTAGTGACATCTGCATTGCTTACTGTACTTATTTCCTTGTTTCACTTGAAAGAAAGTTACTGTTTGTCGTTTTTGCATTTGTTACCTGCAACACATTACATTTAAGTTACCTGGCACTTGCTCACTAAAGCAATTATATAAGTCAGCACTAAAAAATTAAAAGCATTACACCCTCTCAAACTTCAATTGAGTACCTTGTTCCCCATTGGCCCTTTTTTCAATTATAAAAAAAGTCCCAATACTATTCTAGCATGTCCAAAGGTCAGTTGTCAATCTCTTCTCCGGTCCAGCTGGTGAATCTGGGGGCAATGTTAAAACTGCCTCATGTACACAGGCAACCCACTCCTCCTCCCAACAAATTCCAACACATGTGAGAGATGCAACCATATAGCCAAACTGGAGGCTAAGCTCTCTCAACTCAGTACTGGCGTAACCAGCCAGGAGGAGAAGGAAACTACACTCACTAAAATTCCAGTCTCACATAGACCTACCACAACAGCAAACCAAACACATAAACACACAAAAACATACTCTGGGGCTCTAAATAAAAATCTGCCTAAGTAGCAGAGACCTCCAAAGCAGACACCCAAGCAACCCGCTACCCCAAAACAAAACATGTGCAACACATAGCTCACAAAGCCAGTGTGCCGAACAATCACAGACCTTAAGGCTAAACAACACACCAGATACACTTGTAATAGGTGACTCTATCGTCAGGCACACTGACGTCCCGCTCACCAGGCTGAACAAGGTCACGGTGAGCTGCCTGTCGTGCGCTAGGATCCGCCACATAACACAAGCACTCAGGTCACTCCAAGGCAAGTACAAATATGACTGTCATTGTCCATGCTGGTGTGAATGACCTGAGATGTACCTCCCTGGGCTACATGAGACATAGAGGAGCTCTCTGAGCATGTAGCCCAGGCCGGTATGACCCTGACCTTGAGTATCTATATATATTTTGCAGTTTTAATAATACTATGAATGTTAGCATTTTAATGTTATTCTTATTTACTAGTATACTTATTTTGTGTGTAGTTTATAGATGTTAAATTATAAACTCATGTTTAGTTAGGTTGGTTCTTTGCGTATTGAGCGTTTATTCATTAATTTATAAATATACGTATAGTTTTTAGATAGGACAAACTATACATCAAATCCTGTTAATCAACTGAATAATAGATTATCTCTAGAGGTTATAATTCTATATTTATTGTCTTAGAATACATGAAAGAATATGTGGATTTATTCAATTTTATTTATCGTATACTAACAAATATCTATAGTTATTAATGTAAGAACGATAGAGTATGTCTGTTAGTTCTATAGTTTGACATGCTCGTGTTGATGCTACATACTGATGTTAATAGCTGCAGTATACGTATACATGTTCTTGAAAATGTATCCTATATTTAAGTTTTGGGTGTATGTTTCCATCCTGCATTACAGAGGACTATACACATAAAAAAGGTGCTGCGAAATGTAGTTTTGTTCGCAGCGTATGAGTATGTGTCCGTTTGTTTGAAATGGTTTTTCTGGATGCAGAAATATATGTTTTGTAAGCACATTGTTAACTAGAGTTTCTTTGAACAAATTAATGCAGTTTATCTTGTTAATATGTCTCTGGGGTTCATAGAATGTATTTATTAAGAAGATAAAGGACTGTTATCTGTATTTCAGTAACAGTCTTTTGTCAATGTTCAGAGATGAACGGCAATTAGATTTGCGTTTTAACTATTATACTCAATGGAATGGGTTTGTCATCTAGTATAGTTAGTTTTTTAATTGAGTCTAGTTAATGCTTAATTGCATGATGATCCCGCCAAAAAAGTATATTTAAATGGAAGTTTGTGTGTATAATTTTATCTGAAGAAGCGTAGCTAGCACTACGCAAAAGCGCTCATTCCATCCTGAATAAATTTGTTGTGATTTTTACATTGTGCCTGTTTATTGGATTTCTGTCTACCAGAAGGACTACATTGTGGTTTTACCTCTCATTGTTTCTAATTCTTGAGTAGCATCTTACCCTCACCAGGAGTGATGCCACAATATGAAGACAAGATGATCAATTTCAACAATTGGCTCAAGTATTGGTGTCATTCAAAGGGGATCCAATGCCTGTCAGTCTGGGATGACATGCTCGACAAGCCACGATGCTTCGCTAGGGACGGCTTGCACCTGTCACCCCTGGGCTTTCGGATATTGGCAAAGGCTCTTGCCACCCCCATAGTGCCTTTTTTAGGCAAGGCTCAAAAGACAAACCCACCTCCATAGGTATCACAAGGGATAAGAAACTGAGTAATGTTACTCCATGCCAGAAGTCTAAACCTCAAGATGCACACACTCAAAACTCTCCTTAGCATGGAGAACATCGATATCTGTGCAGTAACAGAAACCTGGTTCAAGGCTCCAGAGAGCACCCCAGCACTACCAGGTTATACCTCATACCATGCTTTTCGGCCCCAAAACTTGGACCGAACCAGAAAAGGAGGGGGAGTATCTATATTCGTCAGATACCCACACCTCCAGGTTGGTGGCACAGCACGAAGCATCAGAGACTATCCATGTGCAACTAACAGTGGGTAAAGCTGCCTTCCAGTTTATAGCCTGCTACAGACCACCCTCCCAAACCCAGGAACCCCACTCAGCCGTCCTGAGAACACTGGAAAATATGAAGGTCTCTCCAAACACCATTATATTGGGCGACTTCAACAACCCAAACGTAGACTGGGAGCATTACTTTAGCTCCAACACCCTAGCCCAAAGGTTCCTAGTATTTATAAACCCAAATGCTATGGAACAACTTGTTGCCACTCCCACAAGAGGGGAAAACCATACTGGACCTGATCATCACCAACATGGGGACTCTATGCGCCAGACCAGAAGTGTATCACTCACTGGTAAGATCAGACCATAAACTAATCTCACTGGATATTCACATCCCGACCCCACCCCCTTCCCAGAAAACCACAGTGAAAAACTTCTCTAAAGCAAATTTCACACTCCTCAAAACCAAGGTGGAATCCTTCAAAGCCCCCGGGCCTGTGGAAAATACGTCCCAGACCGCAGAATCCTTTTGTAAACGCATTCTATGAACACCTTCAGGAATGCATGGATCATGCAATCCCAAATAAAACCAAGCCCCAATCCTCCAAAGGCAGACGTCCTGTCTGGTGGGCCCGAGCCATAAACAAACTACACAATAGAAGGAGGAAGCTACTACGTGATGGAGCAAAATCCCAAAAAGGGAAGGCATCTCTGATCAGTATTAGCAAAAAACTACAGGCACTCATAAAATAGTCTGCCAGCTTAGAGAAATTGCACAGGACACTAAGGATAATCACAAGGCTTTCTTTAGTTATGTTAGGAACCTGGGTGAGGATTCCCAGATATGCTCAGAATTAGTCCAAAATGACAAAAAATACACCGAACCCACAGACATTGCCAACATCCTAGCTGACAGGTTCAGCGAACTCCCTCCCACCAAAGGGCAAATATCTATCCCAGCAGAGTGCTGCCCCCCTGACATCTCAGATGCGCAGGTAAGAGCCGCCCTCTCCAAAACAAAAAACACAGCATCAATGGGACCAGACGGTGTCCCGGGCTGCGTCCTACATGAACTCCAAGAAGAGCTAAACCCAAACATAAAACTGCTGTTCAATCTCAGCCTTACTACAGGATATGTACCCAAAGAGTGGCGTACAGCAAAAGTAGTCCCTCTCCACAAAGGTGGTGCCTCAATGGATCCTGGAAACTATCACCCCATAAGCCTGACTAGCTTGGTCTGCAAAGCTATGGAAAGGATCATCATGGACCTCATAAATAAAGATATTGGGGACCTACAGACACTGGATCCTACCCAGTTCGGCTTTAAGGGCAGATCCTGCCTCTTAAACCTGGTCGATTTCTTTAAAACAGTCACCAAGGCTATTGACGAGGGGAAGGTGGTCCACACAGCCTACCTGGACCTCGCAAAAGCCTTAGATACAATACTCCACTCGGGCATTATAGATAAGCTCACCAGCTTAAATATAAACTCCTATGTCACTAGATGCGTTGCAAACAGGCTCAAGGACAGAACCCACATGGCTAGAATTGCTGGAGCTATGTCAGACTCCAAACCAGTTACAAGTGGCGTCCCGCAAGGCTCAGTCCTGGGACCTCTCTTGTTCGGTATATATTTCTTGGAGGTACAGGCCAGCACGGAAAGACTGTGGCTAACCAAGTTTGCAGATGACTGCAAACTGGGTGCCATAATTGACTCTCCAGCCGACACAAGCATCCTCCAAAAGGGCCTCATAGAAACAGACAACTGGTGCCAGAGCCATGGCTTCATGCTAAATGCCAAAAAGTGTATAGTCACCCCCTTTGGCAAAAACAGTGCCCACAAATTACCACATAGGTGGTAATCCATTAAGTACGGAAGAAGTAATTAGGGACCTGGGGACACAAGTTGATGGCAATCTCTCATTTGACAACCACGTGGCCAAAGTGGTTAGAAAAACATTTTATATATGCCCACCTAATTATGAAGGGATTCACATCTAGGTCAGGGGAGGTCATCATGCCTCTTTACTCATCCCTCATCAGACCCATAATTGAGTACAATGCCCCGTTTGGGATGTACCTTACTAGACACCTGCAGCAACTGTAAAGAACCCAAACGTACCTCACCAAGATCATCAAAGGGCTCAAACAGATGCCATATGCTGCCTGGTTAAAGAAACTCCATCTCTACTCAGTGGCATACCGCCTGCTCAGAGGCGATCTGTGCCCGACGTATAAAGCCATGTCCAACCCGGAATTAATGGACATGCTGCACCTCAGAAAATCCAAATCCCATCGAGCTACGCGCTAGAGAGACTTGAACCTCAGCACTGAAATAAATAGGACATGCTGGAGGGACAGATTCATAACCCAGAGGCTCCCTTCTCTCTGGAATAAAATCCCAGTGCAGGTTAGGCAGAGTCCCTCATTGACTCTCCAAGAGGAATCTTGAGTGGATGGGAGATCGTAGGTTTACCCCGGGTATCACTTAGGCACAGTATACTAACCTCGAAAAAGGGCATAGCAAAATTAATTTAAAATGGGTGGCGAAAGCCAAACGCACTCTGGCTAGGCTTATAAATGCCCTAGGGCAGATAGCCTAGTATGAACCTATGAACCTATTTCTCTCTCTACTGACTAGGTAATGGACTATGCTGACATTGACATGAAGTAGTCAAGGAGGCAAACCTTCTTGCAGAGTAATCTGTGAAGGCCAAACATGTTCTGGCTATGAAGACCCTTTTTTGGAAGAGATCTTCCTTAAAAAGAAATGAGAATACAACCTGAAATGACTGAGGAAATGCATTTTGAGAACACATAGGCTGCTTAGATTTTCAGGTTACACATGACTTTTAAATGACTGTGTTAACATTTGTTTAAAATTTGCTTCTGTGCCCCATTGGTTTTAAATGGAAAGGCATCTAAAGATATGTTGTATGTCACAGCCAGGCTAAACTTGCTCAGTCATCTGGGACTGACTGTTCATACTTTACAGATCTGGTCTGACAGGATTACAGAAAATTTTAGTACCAAGTCTGAAAGCAGTAGCCATTCCTTAAGACTCCCTAAAGCAAATATCAAAAATACTTTAAGAACTTTAAAAGTGTTGTCATCCTTGGTGTCCATAGGATTATTTTGTAGTGTTTTCACAGACTAGTCAGGATGATGTGTAGGATGGGACTAGGGATAGGTATTTGCAAACTTCATCTTAGATTTTTACTGAGCAAGCTTACTAAGTGCTTTTAGTAGCAAAGTGGCAATGAGGGAAAAGGGAACTGTTCAGTCTGTTCTCTATGTAAATGTTTAATTTTTTCCCTTGTATTGTAATCTGCTTAAATGGAATGTAATGGATTGAAAAACAGGATGACATGTATTTTTTTCCCCTTAGGGCAAAGTCTCTGTTCGGGTGTTCAATAGATATCCAGAAGACCTAGGAGCAGCGCTTTACAGGGAGCAGTTCGACTTCAACGCAGAGCCACCTTGGGAACCCAGCTGATGATAGGGGTGTTCCATCTCCTAACTTGTCCATGTAAGTACAAAACTGTATCTTGTACTGCTCCCCCCAAAGGCAGTTTATAATTGGGTATCCTTGCCATTGTCTTGACATGTTTCTGATATGAGTAATCAAATTATAAGTAATACGCCAGACTACATAGAATGCTGTTTCTCCTTGCACATTTGGATTTTTAGTTGCTCTGTGATACTTTGTGTGAAAAATGCTGTTGCTTAGAGGTTCACTACCAAGCTTCGGGTCAGAGTCGGGTGACCTGAAACATTTCTTGATTATCATATTGAAGTTTGGACTCTGCTTGGATTTTAGTAAGCAGAGATCTGATGTAGCAGAGCTTTATCTGTAGGAATAGTGGAGCTCAGGCTGTAGAAACTTGTTACGTAAATGCTGCAGAAGTTAACATTTGTACATCAGATTTTTTTTTGAGTCGCTGTAACAATGAATTGCAAAATAACCCATCTTTTGTGTTTTCCTTGTGGAAGTTTAGTAAAGCAATGACTTCCCCCATGAAGGAACCACTGTTTCACATTTGGGTACTGATGTAGGTTAGTTTACCTTTATCACAGTGGATATAGTTAAGGCAACTGTGAACTGCGCTGTATGACATTGTTCAGTTCTCAATTTTGCTTATTTTCCATTTGCATCATCACTTTAATGGCTTCAATTTGTTTTATACAAAAGTTAGTAAATATTTCATCTTACTTTCTGTTTTCTTTTGAGACTGAAAGACCAGTGATGGTAGCTTAATAGGTCTGAAATGTTATGTAGTATGTAACCCTGTCTCTCTTGCTTCTCTGTCCAGCTGCTACCAGCTTCTATTCTTATTCACTGGGTCCATTGGACCTAATTCATCCTCAAGGGCTCAACCCAGCCCGTGTCTATGGCTAGTAGTGCAGTGTGGTATTTATGTTGGAGTTTGTGAATTCCCCACCCTCACACCTTTGTAAGCTCTGCAGTTGATACCTGTGAAATATACCCCCAGGATGGGCAAGCTGGCATCAGCTGCTCACTTGCATGCTGCCCACCTTCTGTCTGGCTCATCCAGAGCCATTGCTGCTAGTCAAACCCAGATTGTCTGGGGTTGCAGTAAGGGCCATTTACCTTTGTACTAGGGATAAGCTGCCCTCCTTATATTGAGGAGTAAAATTTATAACGTGTTCAGGTTAGTTAACTAAGACAGAAAACATTTGAGATCCAGTGTTGGCTTTTTTGTCTGTTTAGGCATGTGGGTTGTCTGATCGACAGGATCCGACCTCTGTGCCTATCTGGAGCTCATCTTTTCTAGAGCCGACTCCTCCCATACCCATAATATCCTAGGTTGAACCACAAATACTCAGGTGATGTTAGCGCAAACTGGATGTGTAGAGAGCGGTCTACGACTTTGTGAAGGTTTTCACAAGTTAACTCACACTGTAGGAGAGGAATATTTCTCAACTTTTACTAGATTGTTTGTTTTTATATTAATTTAAAAAAATGTATTTTATAACAATAGTAGCATTGTCGCCTCACAGTAAGACGTCCTGTTCGATTCTCCGCTAAAGCGTCTTGTGTGGAGACATGCGTGAATGGGCGTACCTTCGTTGAAGGTTGTGCGTCAGGCCTGGCAAGTTGGTACGTAAAAATCTGCTGCCAATCATTAGTGGACCGGAGTTCCGCTGTGGCGACTCCTAACCGGGAAAAAGCCGAAAGATGCAACCAAATTGATCTTCTATTCTGTAGATTAGTCTAGTAGTGGTATACCTTTTATTACAACTTTTCTGCTTAGATAGTTTAGTGTGTGCTGTATTTTCTAGTGATCTTTTGTCCTTTTTCAGCCTTAATATGTCAACTGAAATGCTTCAAAAAATGATAGTAGCTCACCTAGACTTGGACTGCCAGTCTTGTGCAGCCTGTAGTGCCAGATCTCTTCAAAACACAGTGGGATCAATTAGTTCTTAAGGGGCTCCTTCCAGCTCAGACAGGAGCTTACCCCTTCACCTTCTACTTCAGAAAAGAGAGGGATAAAACAAAGAAAATCACATGACAGGGAGGAGGGGAAAGTAAATCTTCATCGAAAACTTCTGGAACTGACCGCGTCTGTTGGTCCTGACCCTGAAATTTTGAGGATGGCTGGGGTGACAGCACCTTGGCCCTGTACTCCAAGGGCTCATTTTTCACCGGAGCCAGTTATGTCAAGACTTCATTCTCCCATACTTCAAGAAAAGGTGGTCTCGACCCTTATCGGTAGTATCATCCTCCTAGTTAACTAGAAGCCTTAGAGATAGATGTTGACAGGCGAAGAGAGAATTTTTGAAGATTCAGAAATAGTTCATAGGTTCATAGATTAATACTAAGCTAACTGCCCTTGTGAGCCATTTTAAGCCTAGCCAATTGCCCCTTGTGAGACTCAAACCCTGCACCTTGTGTTTGCAAGGCAAACACCTTGACCATCAGGCCACCCTCCCAACTCGTTATCCCAGCACCATCTCCTGGGGAAGGCACCAACTGCTGGCCATCTTAACCCTCCCCCTCCAGTTCAAGAATCTGCACCAACCAACCTTTGGCTTTGAGTTCATCAGAACCACTTGGAACTGTAATTTTTATTGGTGCCAGAGCTCCTGGCACCTTCGACCCTGACTTTATCCCAGTCTCTATCCCATTCTCTCCCAGTGCTGATATCACTGGATAGCGATGAGACTTGAAGCTTCAGCTCCAGAGCAGTGATTTGACACCAAGGTTCCTGGAGTCATCTCTTCATAACTCAGGACAGAGATCTGCTTTAGAACAGAGGCTTGTTGGCATTGGAACTTTTCCTCTTTGAAGAGGAGGAAATCAGATGCTGATAGCAGCCTTTGCTTTTGAAGCTTTTGAGACTGTTTTGGTGTCTACTAAGACAAGGTAGCTTCTATTTCTGCTCCACTCAAACCCTGTCTGCAATCTGCTTTTCTATATCCAGTCACAGGTGCAGTCTGTACCATGAGCTTTTGAAGAAATCTGCTTTCAGTTCCCAGTCTGATTCTGGTCCTTCTATTGAATCCTCAAAGTGTTACAGGAAATGGATATGCAAGTGGAAACATTGAGACTCATTACCAGAGACGTTCATGGAAGATAATGACTTAAAGGCGAGGGCTCCCCTTGTTTCCTCCTCTGAAGAGGTTTCTCTTGGAGACATTCTAGAATTAATGAAACGTGGGTTGGACATCCCAGCCTCCTTGTCCTGATGGATCTGTATTCTTGGATGCTTTTGGTTCTGGACCAACTTCATCCTGGGTGGTACCACCTATTGACCTCCTTGTAGACCTAATGGCTCAGTGGACATGGAAGGACCTCAATGTGGCGGAGCATATTCCAAAGAAACTGATTGCATATTGTCTGTCCTGTTTGATAGGAAGCACTGGAGGTAAGGGTCCACTTTGTAGATGAGCTGTTGGAGGAAAGCTGCTCTTAATCCCCATAATGGTCTAGGGACTATGGATAGATAACGAAAAGTGGACTTGCTAGTCAGCGAACGTTGCTGTTCAATCTCTGAACTATCTTGTTAACCTTACAAGATTCCAGGGAGACTTGACAAAGGAAATTACAAAGTTGCGGTCAGGGGTACTGCTGGCAGATCTTAAAAGCAGTGGACGCCCAGCTTTTCCACTCCTTCAGTCTTCTAATGTGGGCACGCATCTTACCTTAATGCAGCTTATGTTGCAGCTAGAGCAGCAGGCACCATGTGCTGCCATGTCTGGATGTGATTTTGTGACTTTGCAGAAGACTTTAACTCATCCTTCATTAATGCCCCTTATGATGGTTCCACCTTGTTTGGACCTGAAGTCAAGCATACACTGACCAGGAGTCAACAAGGTGGTGGGAGATTCTCTCCACTGGGAGTAAGCTTCTTCACTCCACAAAGAACATTCTCTTAAAAACTGGATGTCTGGGAAGATGTGGTTTTGCAAATGGGAGTTCTTTCCATGACTCCCAAGGTGAAAGACCTCCCCGTGGCAGAGGGGGAGTCAATTTTAATGGATGATGCCCAAGTGGCATAGGAGGACTGCAAAATCAAGGCTTTCAAGTTCCCTTTTCATACCCTTTCATCTCCACTGAACAGTTACCAGACTGCTGAATTTGGAGGCAGTCGGGGGGAGGGGGGGGTCTCCTTACACCACCAAGTTTGTCGAAAGATGACCCCAAATTTGTGGGTGCCAAGGGTAATATCTGGAGGTTACTCTGTTCCCTTTTTTCTTTGACCACAAAAGTCCCCCATATTCCACCCAATCAGTAGGACATAGCAGCCATAGAAATTTTTAAAAGCTGCTAAAAATATATCCAACCAGTCCCCCATGGCCAGTTAGAATCTGGAGTCTATTCTAGATTCCTTTTAATGCCAAAAAAGACTGGGGAACTCGTATCCAGTTTGGATCCAAGTCACTTGAACAAGTTCATAAAAACAGATACAATTCTTGGATGGTCATGGTTCAGTCCATTTTACTTCCACTAAGGTAGGATGATTGGATGTGCTCTAGATCTCCAGGGTGCTTACTGTCGCATCAGAATAGTGAAGCACTCCAGAAGATTTCTTCTTTCTACTGGGAGACAATCATTTTGCAATTCAGGGCTGTGCAGTTTTGTCTTACCACAGTCCTAGGTGTTCAAAAAGGTCTTTGCAGCACTAGCGGTGTCCCTGCATTTTCCCATACCTAGATGATTGGCTTCTCACTGCCCCCACAGAGCATGTCCTTTGCCTATACCAGGACTTTGTACTCTAGTTGCTTCAGAACCTAGGAATTTCATTACAGCTTCCAAAATGTCAGTTGCAAACAGAATTCATAAGATGCCACCTGAATACAAAGCTTCAAATAGCCTCCCTGTAACAAGTTCATTCCCTATGCATAACAGCCCTACTAGTTCACCACCCAAAACTATTCTTTTTAATTTCTCCATCTCTTTTGGGTTTCAAATAACCATGATGGGAGGAGACCCCATTCCTAAGTCAAAAAGTATGATTTAAAGTTAATGGAATTAGTATTTCAATCTTTGTCAGCCAGAAGTGCTTTTCGCAGCACCCGCAATGTGCCCAGTAATGACTTCTGCATTTAATACGGAGTTAAATGTATTGGTAACGCATATAAATACGATTTTATAGGACCTGTTGCTTGTACTGCTGGAACTGTCTGGGTATCTTCTACATTACTCGTCTTTGTTCCTGCAAATCCTGATATTTTGACAACACTACGCAAGATACTATAGTCACTGGGTGTAGCGATTTCAATGATCACTGCTACTTTTGTCTTTTGACTGTTGTATCTGTTTTTCTCCGCTATCTTTTGAACTGTTGGTAATGGATGATCCCATGTGATGTAGACTCAATTTTCTGTGATGCTTTGTGGCTCATGTTTCCAGTGTTTTTCAGCTACTTCAATATTGTAATGTTTGCATAATCCCCAGTGCAACAGTCTAGCCACATTATGCCTTTCGGTGTATAGTCTTTCTGCCATTAGTATGTCACAGCCAGCAACAAGGTGTGCAACTGTTTCCAGTTCGGTTTTACAAAGCCTACAATTGTCTGATGTTCTTCGTGTTTCACTGTTGCAGTCATTTCATTTGGGTAATCTGCTGGCAGGTTTCCCTCAGTTGGCCTGAATTCCAAAGTCTTGGGTCCTGTGTTGGTTGCTGTCTCCTCTTCCATGACGTGAGGTTGTCAGGGATATAAAACAAGCAGCCGATGCCATTTTCTTTAGTCTGTCTTGCTGCGCGGTGCCCGAAGCAGAAGCATTTTGCAAGTGCCAGTTGGCTGACTCCTGAAATATTAGAGTTTCTGTTTCAGAACAGAAGTCCTCACTAAAGCTAAGTACCCCATTGGGGAAACTTTTTTCTTGCTCCATACCGATGTCCGAAAAAGTTAATAATTGTATTACTTGTGGGAAGCAAATACCTCAAGGATTTTCATTTATACTGTATTCCTTGCCTAGGCCCTGATCACAATGTGCCTGGCTGTTTTGTGCTAGATTTAACCAGCGCACTATTAAGCGCCTGTATATTTTTGCCTCAAAGTATTTTGGAAACGGATTTAACTACCCAGAAATGTCTGATAGCAGTCCGACTGCCGGAGTACATAAACGCAAAGAAAAGGACAGAGACAGACAGTCGAGGTCCAAGACGACTAAGCTTTTCCTAATCCAGTCACTGGTACTCAGTGAGGCGCCTTTGTAGCCCCTGATGCCTGCTACTTTTGAGTCGCAGGCCCCTACTGAGACCCATGTGGAGTCTGGCACGCCACGAGATACTCCAAAAGTGTTGGACCCACGGATGTATTTCCCTCAGATGTGTCCGGAGCCGCTGAACAGGCACTGGCTTCTGAGGGTGTATTCAGGCCTCAACATTTTTTTATATCAAACCGCCGACAGCTGCAAAACCAAAGACAAAAGCAACTTCTAAAGCTAAAAAAAAACGCATGAGCCATGTGCACAGGCCCGCTATGCCTAAAAACAGAGTAAAATGGCTGAAGACCTTATTACCTTGATCAGGGGTTCTCCTCCCCCTCCTGATAAGAGGCTTAGGCAAGACACTGATTACGAATCTTGAGATCAGGTTTCTATTTCTTCTGATTCCTCTTCTGATCAGGAATCATCTATACCTCCCTATGAGGATTCTGATGCAGAGGAGTCTATCCCATCTGCATCACCTCCTGAGGATTATTAATTTGGAGAAACCTTGCATACTTTGAGGGAGCATTTTCACGCGTCAAGATTTCTCAGAATCAAAAAAGAGACTCTGGGATTTCCTTCTCCCTCAGCACAGGCCTTTAGCCATACCCCCTGTTTTAGACTTAGATTGTTTTCGGAGTCCAGCTTGACCCCTGACTCCTTACCTCCGGCTCCCAGCAAGCCTGACAGATATTACAGGCTCCCTGACTCGCAAGTTTTTATTTAGAAACTCTGCTGCTGATCCTGAAACTATTTCACAGGGTCCAAAGGGAGTTAAGGCCTCAACAGCAAAAAAATCCTACTCCCTCTGACCGAGATTAAAGTGCACTGGATAGATGGGGAAAGAAGGTTTATACATCTGCAACCTTTGCAATTAAGGCCTTAAACTGCCAGTTTCATATGCTCAAGTATCAACATGTTATGGGATTGCTGAAACAGAAAATATTTCTGAATGTGCAGAAAATAAAGAATTGCAGGAATTACTGCATGCAGCTGAACAAGTTGGAAAGCATACTTTGCAATGTGGTTTTGATTCCTTAGAGCCTCCTGCAGGACTGCAGTTACTGGATCTGTGATTAGGAGGCATGCCTGGCTAAAAGAGCAAAATTTGCCTGATCACGTTAAAGCTAAGTTACTGGATGCACCTTTAAAGCATGATACTCTGTTTGGTATTAAGGCAGAAGGGGTTCTAAAGAAAATGGAAGACAAAGCTAAGTCTATGCAAACTGTAAAAGACTTCTTACAAGAGCAGCCACCAAGATCCAGTAGACACTGGCCTACAAAAAATTGGTCCTTTCCTGTGTCAGACCGAGCTCAAAGGGGCAAATCCAGATGCCCTAAGGGTTCCAGATACCGGGCACAAGAGTCTTACAGATCAAAGCAATGGGGTGCTTCTACCTCCAAATCTGGAGGCGAAGCGCAACCCTACAGAAAACAGTCCCAATGACTTCCCTCTGCCGTCACAAAGCACTTAACATTTGGCGGCACCCTTTGGAAAATTAGCACTTTTTGCTCAAAATTTGCAGTTAATAACCCAGGACAAGTGGGTGCTAAACATAGTATCACAGGGATACAGATTCCATTTCCATACTCTGCCAATGGCAAACGGTTGGCTGGATCTGCCAAAAAATCAATGGGCAGAGGCACAAACAGGTTACGTCCCTCATGGATATGGGGTCCATTAAGCCAGTACCAGAAAAGGACAAGGCTTTTACTCAAGACTGTTCTTAGTACCCATAAAGGACCAGGCTTGGCGGCCAATACTGGATTTATCACTTTTGAACACATACCTGGACATTCCAAAATTCAAAATGCTGTCTTTACAGCAGCTTCTGCCCATGCTGGGCAAGAATGCTTGGCTGGTGACATTAGACCTAAAAGAGGCATACCTGCATGTCCCGATAAGACAGTCGTGCAAAAGATACCTCCGTTTCAAGGTTGGCTTAATGCATTACCAATTCTATGCACTGCCCTTTGGCTTATCTACTGCACCCAGGGTCTTTTCAAAGTGCCGTGCCTGGCACCAGTAATTGCTTTTTGCAGACAAAGTAGTATGCAAATATATCCTTACTTGGACAACTGTCTCATTCAAGCTGAGAACAAGGACATTCTTCTTCATCACCTGGCGTTTGTGAAAAGGCTTCTAACATGCCTAGGGTACACAATAAACGAAAAGAAATCACAACTGGTGCCCTCTCAAAAGATAGCATTCCTGGGTGCAAGCTTGACTACAACTGCCCAGATGGCTTACCTCATGCCAGACAAAGGCAACTGACTACTTCAAACTGATGGCAACAAAAACCCAGTTATCTGCAAGACAAACTCTGCAGGCTTTGGGCTTCATGGCATCCTGCATCCTACTGATTCCATATGCCAGACTGCATATGAGGAAACTTCAGTGGTACCTAAAAAGTTTATGGAGTCAACATTGTCAGTCTGGAAACAATGATTCCTCTCATTCCCTGCCTACAGCAGGAGTTTCTGTGGTGGGCAAAGGCATGTCACCAAAACATGGGACCGGCCCTCACTTTACCCACTGCCAACCAAACCTTAACAGATGCATCAGATTATGCATGGGGGGCCCACATGGGGAGATGCATTCAGGGCATATGGACCCCAAAACAAATGCATCTACATATCGACCAAAAAGAGATGCTAGCTGTTCAAAATGCCCTGACAGCCTTCAAGGAATTACTTCATCCAGGACAACTACTGATGAAGACTGACAACACCACGGTTATGTGGTATATAAACAAGCAGGGGGGCACACACTCGTACCTCCTTTGCAGATTAGCCATGGCACTGTGGGACGCAGCTCTGACTTACCAAATACATCTTAAAGCTCAATTCCTGCCAGGAAAACAAAATACTCTTGCAGATGATTTAAGCAGAAACCTTATGGACCCTCACGAGTGGAAACTACATCCACAAGTCTTCAGCATGATAAAGAAATGGGGGAGCCCGGACATGGATCATTTTGTCTCCTCAGA